>NW_028155791.1:0-180895 GCF_963454915.1 Gymnoscopelus microlampas | reverse complement strand
GCTGAGAGAAGCACTTTAGTGACGTTTCACTGTAACTTGTTCCCAGTACAGTCTAAGTGGCTGCTGACTGTGTGACTTGGTTAAAAGTGGCCAAATAGAAGCCCAATCCACAATACATGAGCCCAAAGGCCTTCCTTATGACTAAACTGACACCCACTTTCTTAAAAATATCATGGGTCTAAATAGCCTTTTCAGGCTGAGAAAAGCGCTTTGGTGACATTTGGCTGTAACTTGTTCCCAGTACATTCCGATTGGCTGGTGACTGTGTGTTGTACCTAAAAGTGCCCAACAAGAATCCCAATGCACTATACATGGGCCCAAATGCCTTCCTTATGACAAAACTGACACTCATTTTCTTTAAAAAATCACTGGTCAAAATAGCCTTTTCAGGCTGAGAGCAGCACTTTGGTGACGTTTCACTGTAACTTGTTCCCAGTACAGTCTAAGTGGCTGCTGACTGTGTGACTTGGTTAAAAGTGGCCAAATAGAAGCCCAATCCACAATACATGAGCCCAAAGGCCTTCCTTATGACTAAACTGACACCCACTTTCTTAAAAATATCATGGGTCTAAATAGCCTTTTCAGGCTGAGAAAAGCACTTTGGTGACATTTGGCTTTAACTTGTTCCCAGTACATTCCGATTGGCTGGTGACTGTGTGTTGTACCTAAAAGTGCCCAACAAGAATCCCAATGCACTATACATGGGCCCAAATGCCTTCCTTATGACAAAACTGACACTCATTTTCTTTAAAAAATCATTGGTCAAAATAGCCTTTTCAGGCTGAGAGAAGCACTTTGGTGACGTTTCACTGTAACTTGTTCCCAGTACAGTCTAAGTGGCTGCTGACTGTGTGACTTGGTTAAAAGTGGCCAAATAGAAGCCCAATCCACAATACATGAGCCCAAAGGCCTTCCTTATGACTAAACTGATCCCCTCTTTCTTAAAAATATCATGGGTCTAAATAGCATTTTCAGGCTGAGAGAAACACTTTGGTGACTTTTGGCTGTAACTTGTTCCCAGTACATTCTGAGTGGCTGGTGACTGTGTGTTGTACCTAAAAGTGCCCAACAAGAATCCCAATGCACTATACATGGGCCCAAATGCCTTCCTTATGACAAAGCTGACACTCATTTTCTTAAAAAAAATCATTGGTCAAAATAGCCTTTTCAGGCTGAGAGAAGCACTTTGGTGACGTTTCACTGTAACTTGTTCCCAGTACAGTCTAAGTGGCTGCTGACTGTGTGACTTGGTTAAAAGTGGCCAAATAGAAGCCCAATCCACAATACATGAGCCCAAAGGCCTTCCTTATGACTAAACTGACACCCACTTTCTTAAAAATATCATGGGTCTAAATAGCCTTTTCAGGCTGAGAAAAGCACTTTGGTGACATTTGGCTGTAACTTGTTCCCAGTACATTCCGATTGGCTGGTGACTGTGTGTTGTACCTAAAAGTGCCCAACAAGAATCCCAATGCACTATACATGGGCCCAAATGCCTTCCTTATGACAAAACTGACACTCATTTTCTTTAAAAAATCATTGGTCAAAATAGCCTTTTCAGGCTGAGAGAAGCACTTTGGTGACGTTTCACTTTAACTTGTTCCCAGTACAGTCTAAGTGGCTGCTGACTGTGTGTCTTGGTTAAAAGTGGCCAAATAGAAGCCCAATCCACAATACATGAGCCCAAAGGCCTTCCTTATGACTAAACTGACACCCACTTTCTTAAAAATATCATGGGTCTAAATAACCTTTTCAGGCTGAGAAAAGCACTTTGGTGACATTTGGCTGTAACTTGTTCCCAGTACATTCCGATTGGCTGGTGACTGTGTGTTGTACCTAAAAGTGCCCAACAAGAATCCCAATGCACTATACATGGGCCCAAATGCCTTCCTTATGACAAAACTGACACTCATTTTCTTTAAAAAATCACTGGTCAAAATAGCCTTTTCAGGCTGAGAGCAGCACTTTGGTGACGTTTCACTGTAACTTGTTCCCAGTACAGTCTAAGTGGCTGCTGACTGTGTGACTTGGTTAAAAGTGGCCAAATAGAAGCCCAATCCACAATACATGAGCCCAAAGGCCTTCCTTATGACTAAACTGACACCCACTTTCTTAAAAATATCATGGGTCTAAATAGCCTTTTCAGGCTGAGAAAAGCACTTTGGTGACATTTGGCTTTAACTTGTTCCCAGTACATTCCGATTGGCTGGTGACTGTGTGTTGTACCTAAAAGTGCCCAACAAGAATCCCAATGCACTATACATGGGCCCAAATGCCTTCCTTATGACAAAACTGACACTCATTTTCTTTAAAAAATCATTGGTCAAAATAGCCTTTTCAGGCTGAGAGAAGCACTTTGGTGACGTTTCACTGTAACTTGTTCCCAGTACAGTCTAAGTGGCTGCTGACTGTGTGACTTGGTTAAAAGTGGCCAAATAGAAGCCCAATCCACAATACATGAGCCCAAAGGCCTTCCTTATGACTAAACTGACACCCTCTTTCTTAAAAATATCATGGGTCTAAATAGCATTTTCAGGCTGAGAGAATCACTTTGGTGACTTTTGGCTGTAACTTGTTCCCAGTACATTCTGAGTGGCTGGTGACTGTGTGTTGTACCTAAAAGTGCCCAACAAGAATCCCAATGCACTATACATGGGCCCAAATGCCTTCCTTATGACAAAGCTGACACTCATTTTCTTAAAAAAAATCATTGGTCAAAATAGCCTTTTCAGGCTGAGAGAAGCACTTTGGTGACGTTTCACTGTAACTTGTTCCCAGTACAGTCTAAGTGGCTGCTGACTGTGTGACTTGGTTAAAAGTGGCCAAATAGAAGCCCAATCCACAATACATGAGCCCAAAGGCCTTCCTTATGACTAAACTGACACCCACTTTCTTAAAAATATCATGGGTCTAAATAGCCTTTTCAGGCTGAGAAAAGCACTTTGGTGACATTTGGCTGTAACTTGTTCCCAGTACATTCCGATTGGCTGGTGACTGTGTGTTGTACCTAAAAGTGCCCAACAAGAATCCCAATGCACTATACATGGGCCCAAATGCCTTCCTTATGACAAAACTGACACTCATTTTCTTTAAAAAATCATTGGTCAAAATAGCCTTTTCAGGCTGAGAGAAGCACTTTAGTGACGTTTCACTGTAACTTGTTCCCAGTACAGTCTAAGTGGCTGCTGACTGTGTGACTTGGTTAAAAGTGGCCAAATAGAAGCCCAATCCACAATACATGAGCCCAAAGGCCTTCCTTATGACTAAACTGACACCCACTTTCTTAAAAATATCATGGGTCTAAATAGCCTTTTCAGGCTGAGAAAAGCACTTTGGTGACATTTGGCTGTAACTTGTTCCCAGTACATTCCGATTGGCTGGTGACTGTGTGTTGTACCTAAAAGTGCCCAACAAGAATCCCAATGCACTATACATGGGCCCAAATGCCTTCCTTATGACAAAACTGACACTCATTTTCTTTAAAAAATCACTGGTCAAAATAGCCTTTTCAGGCTGAGAGCAGCACTTTGGTGACGTTTCACTGTAACTTGTTCCCAGTACAGTCTAAGTGGCTGCTGACTGTGTGACTTGGTTAAAAGTGGCCAAATAGAAGCCCAATCCACAATACATGAGCCCAAAGGCCTTCCTTATGACTAAACTGACACCCACTTT
This sequence comes from Gymnoscopelus microlampas, assembly GCF_963454915.1. Classification (NCBI taxonomy): domain Eukaryota; kingdom Metazoa; phylum Chordata; class Actinopteri; order Myctophiformes; family Myctophidae; genus Gymnoscopelus; species Gymnoscopelus microlampas. Next base: position 177,223 of record NW_028155791.1, on the reverse strand, counting down.
CTTAAAAATATCATGGGTCTAAATAGCCTTTTCAGGCTGAGAAAAGCACTTTGGTGACATTTGGCTTTAACTTGTTCCCAGTACATTCCGATTGGCTGGTGACTGTGTGTTGTACCTAAAAGTGCCCAACAAGAATCCCAATGCACTATACATGGGCCCAAATGCCTTCCTTATGACAAAACTGACACTCATTTTCTTTAAAAAATCATTGGTCAAAATAGCCTTTTCAGGCTGAGAGAAGCACTTTGGTGACGTTTCACTGTAACTTGTTCCCAGTACAGTCTAAGTGGCTGCTGACTGTGTGACTTGGTTAAAAGTGGCCAAATAGAAGCCCAATCCACAATACATGAGCCCAAAGGCCTTCCTTATGACTAAACTGATCCCCTCTTTCTTAAAAATATCATGGGTCTAAATAGCATTTTCAGGCTGAGAGAAACACTTTGGTGACATTTGGCTGTAACTTGTTCCCAGTACATTCTGAGTGGCTGGTGACTGTGTGTTGTACCTAAAAGTGCCCAACAAGAATCCCAATGCACTATACATGGGCCCAAATGCCTTCCTTATGACAAAGCTGACACTCATTTTCTTAAAAAAAATCATTGGTCAAAATAGCCTTTTCAGGCTGAGAGAAGCACTTTAGTGACGTTTCACTGTAACTTGTTCCCAGTACAGTCTAAGTGGCTGCTGACTGTGTGACTTGGTTAAAAGTGGCCAAATAGAAGCCCAATCCACAATACATGAGCCCAAAGGCCTTCCTTATGACTAAACTGACACCCACTTTCTTAAAAATATCATGGGTCTAAATAGCCTTTTCAGGCTGAGAAAAGCACTTTGGTGACATTTGGCTGTAACTTGTTCCCAGTACATTCCGATTGGCTGGTGACTGTGTGTTGTACCTAAAAGTGCCCAACAAGAATCCCAATGCACTATACATGGGCCCAAATGCCTTCCTTATGACAAAACTGACACTCATTTTCTTTAAAAAATCACTGGTCAAAATAGCCTTTTCAGGCTGAGAGCAGCACTTTGGTGACGTTTCACTGTAACTTGTTCCCAGTACAGTCTAAGTGGCTGCTGACTGTGTGACTTGGTTAAAAGTGGCCAAATAGAAGCCCAATCCACAATACATGAGCCCAAAGGCCTTCCTTATGACTAAACTGACACCCACTTTCTTAAAAATATCATGGGTCTAAATAGCCTTTTCAGGCTGAGAAAAGCACTTTGGTGACATTTGGCTTTAACTTGTTCCCAGTACATTCCGATTGGCTGGTGACTGTGTGTTGTACCTAAAAGTGCCCAACAAGAATCCCAATGCACTATACATGGGCCCAAATGCCTTCCTTATGACAAAACTGACACTCATTTTCTTTAAAAAATCATTGGTCAAAATAGCCTTTTCAGGCTGAGAGAAGCACTTTGGTGACGTTTCACTGTAACTTGTTCCCAGTACAGTCTAAGTGGCTGCTGACTGTGTGACTTGGTTAAAAGTGGCCAAATAGAAGCCCAATCCACAATACATGAGCCCAAAGGCCTTCCTTATGACTAAACTGATCCCCTCTTTCTTAAAAATATCATGGGTCTAAATAGCATTTTCAGGCTGAGAGAAACACTTTGGTGACTTTTGGCTGTAACTTGTTCCCAGTACATTCTGAGTGGCTGGTGACTGTGTGTTGTACCTAAAAGTGCCCAACAAGAATCCCAATGCACTATACATGGGCCCAAATGCCTTCCTTATGACAAAGCTGACACTCATTTTCTTAAAAAAAATCATTGGTCAAAATAGCCTTTTCAGGCTGAGAGAAGCACTTTGGTGACGTTTCACTGTAACTTGTTCCCAGTACAGTCTAAGTGGCTGCTGACTGTGTGACTTGGTTAAAAGTGGCCAAATAGAAGCCCAATCCACAATACATGAGCCCAAAGGCCTTCCTTATGACTAAACTGACACCCACTTTCTTAAAAATATCATGGGTCTAAATAGCCTTTTCAGGCTGAGAAAAGCACTTTGGTGACATTTGGCTGTAACTTGTTCCCAGTACATTCCGATTGGCTGGTGACTGTGTGTTGTACCTAAAAGTGCCCAACAAGAATCCCAATGCACTATACATGGGCCCAAATGCCTTCCTTATGACAAAACTGACACTCATTTTCTTTAAAAAATCATTGGTCAAAATAGCCTTTTCAGGCTGAGAGAAGCACTTTGGTGACGTTTCACTTTAACTTGTTCCCAGTACAGTCTAAGTGGCTGCTGACTGTGTGTCTTGGTTAAAAGTGGCCAAATAGAAGCCCAATCCACAATACATGAGCCCAAAGGCCTTCCTTATGACTAAACTGACACCCACTTTCTTAAAAATATCATGGGTCTAAATAGCCTTTTCAGGCTGAGAAAAGCACTTTGGTGACATTTGGCTGTAACTTGTTCCCAGTACATTCCGATTGGCTGGTGACTGTGTGTTGTACCTAAAAGTGCCCAACAAGAATCCCAATGCACTATACATGGGCCCAAATGCCTTCCTTATGACAAAACTGACACTCATTTTCTTTAAAAAATCACTGGTCAAAATAGCCTTTTCAGGCTGAGAGCAGCACTTTGGTGACGTTTCACTGTAACTTGTTCCCAGTACAGTCTAAGTGGCTGCTGACTGTGTGACTTGGTTAAAAGTGGCCAAATAGAAGCCCAATCCACAATACATGAGCCCAAAGGCCTTCCTTATGACTAAACTGACACCCACTTTCTTAAAAATATCATGGGTCTAAATAGCCTTTTCAGGCTGAGAAAAGCACTTTGGTGACATTTGGCTTTAACTTGTTCCCAGTACATTCCGATTGGCTGGTGACTGTGTGTTGTACCTAAAAGTGCCCAACAAGAATCCCAATGCACTATACATGGGCCCAAATGCCTTCCTTATGACAAAACTGACACTCATTTTCTTTAAAAAATCATTGGTCAAAATAGCCTTTTCAGGCTGAGAGAAGCACTTTGGTGACGTTTCACTGTAACTTGTTCCCAGTACAGTCCAAGTGGCTGCTGACTGTGTGACTTGGTTAAAAGTGGCCAAATAGAAGCCCAATCCACAATACATGAGCCCAAAGGCCTTCCTTATGACTAAACTGACACCCTCTTTCTTAAAAATATCATGGGTCTAAATAGCATTTTCAGGCTGAGAGAATCACTTTGGTGACTTTTGGCTGTAACTTGTTCCCAGTACATTCTGAGTGGCTGGTGACTGTGTGTTGTACCTAAAAGTGCCCAACAAGAATCCCAATGCACTATACATGGGCCCAAATGCCTTCCTTATGACAAAGCTGACACTCATTTTCTTAAAAAAAATCATTGGTCAAAATAGCCTTTTCAGGCTGAGAGAAGCACTTTGGTGACGTTTCACTGTAACTTGTTCCCAGTACAGTCTAAGTGGCTGCTGACTGTGTGACTTGGTTAAAAGTGGCCAAATAGAAGCCCAATCCACAATACATGAGCCCAAAGGCCTTCCTTATGACTAAACTGACACCCACTTTCTTAAAAATATCATGGGTCTAAATAGCCTTTTCAGGCTGAGAAAAGCACTTTGGTGACATTTGGCTGTAACTTGTTCCCAGTACATTCCGATTGGCTGGTGACTGTGTGTTGTACCTAAAAGTGCCCAACAAGAATCCCAATGCACTATACATGGGCCCAAATGCCTTCCTTATGACAAAACTGACACTCATTTTCTTTAAAAAATCATTGGTCAAAATAGCCTTTTCAGGCTGAGAGAAGCACTTTGGTGACGTTTCACTTTAACTTGTTCCCAGTACAGTCTAAGTGGCTGCTGACTGTGTGACTTGGTTAAAAGTGGCCAAATAGAAGCCCAATCCACAATACATGAGCCCAAAGGCCTTCCTTATGACTAAACTGACACCCACTTTCTTAAAAATATCATGGGTCTAAATAGCCTTTTCAGGCTGAGAAAAGCACTTTGGTGACATTTGGCTGTAACTTGTTCCCAGTACATTCCGATTGGCTGGTGACTGTGTGTTGTACCTAAAAGTGCCCAACAAGAATCCCAATGCACTATACATGGGCCCAAATGCCTTCCTTATGACAAAACTGACACTCATTTTCTTTAAAAAATCACTGGTCAAAATAGCCTTTTCAGGCTGAGAGCAGCACTTTGGTGACGTTTCACTGTAACTTGTTCCCAGTACAGTCTAAGTGGCTGCTGACTGTGTGACTTGGTTAAAAGTGGCCAAATAGAAGCCCAATCCACAATACATGAGCCCAAAGGCCTTCCTTATGACTAAACTGACACCCACTTTCTTAAAAATATCATGGGTCTAAATAGCCTTTTCAGGCTGAGAAAAGCACTTTGGTGACATTTGGCTTTAACTTGTTCCCAGTACATTCCGATTGGCTGGTGACTGTGTGTTGTACCTAAAAGTGCCCAACAAGAATCCCAATGCACTATACATGGGCCCAAATGCCTTCCTTATGACAAAACTGACACTCATTTTCTTTAAAAAATCATTGGTCAAAATAGCCTTTTCAGGCTGAGAGAAGCACTTTGGTGACGTTTCACTGTAACTTGTTCCCAGTACAGTCTAAGTGGCTGCTGACTGTGTGACTTGGTTAAAAGTGGCCAAATAGAAGCCCAATCCACAATACATGAGCCCAAAGGCCTTCCTTATGACTAAACTGACACCCTCTTTCTTAAAAATATCATGGGTCTAAATAGCATTTTCAGGCTGAGAGAATCACTTTGGTGACTTTTGGCTGTAACTTGTTCCCAGTACATTCTGAGTGGCTGGTGACTGTGTGTTGTACCTAAAAGTGCCCAACAAGAATCCCAATGCACTATACATGGGCCCAAATGCCTTCCTTATGACAAAGCTGACACTCATTTTCTTAAAAAAAATCATTGGTCAAAATAGCCTTTTCAGGCTGAGAGAAGCACTTTGGTGACGTTTCACTGTAACTTGTTCCCAGTACAGTCTAAGTGGCTGCTGACTGTGTGACTTGGTTAAAAGTGGCCAAATAGAAGCCCAATCCACAATACATGAGCCCAATGGCCTTCCTTATGACTAAACTGACACCCACTTTCTTAAAAATATCATGGGTCTAAATAGCCTTTTCAGGCTGAGAAAAGCACTTTGGTGACATTTGGCTGTAACTTGTTCCCAGTACATTCCGATTGGCTGGTGACTGTGTGTTGTACCTAAAAGTGCCCAACAAGAATCCCAATGCACTATACATGGGCCCAAATGCCTTCCTTATGACAAAACTGACACTCATTTTCTTTAAAAAATCATTGGTCAAAATAGCCTTTTCAGGCTGAGAGAAGCACTTTGGTGACGTTTCACTGTAACTTGTTCCCAGTACAGTCTAAGTGGCTGCTGACTGTGTGACTTGGTTAAAAGTGGCCAAATAGAAGCCCAATCCACAATACATGAGCCCAAAGGCCTTCCTTATGACTAAACTGACACCCACTTTCTTAAAAATATCATGGGTCTAAATAGCCTTTTCAGGCTGAGAAAAGCACTTTGGTGACATTTGGCTGTAACTTGTTCCCAGTACATTCTGAGTGGCTGGTGACTGTGTGTTGTACCTAAAAGTGCCCAACAAGAATCCCAATGCACTATACATGGGCCCAAATGCCTTCCTTATGACAAAACTGACACTCATTTTCTTTAAAAAATCATTGGTCAAAATAGCCTTTTCAGGCTGAGAGCAGCACTTTGGTGACGTTTCACTGTAACTTGTTCCCAGTACAGTCTAAGTGGCTGCTGACTGTGTGACTTGGTTAAAAGTGGCCAAATAGAAGCCCAATCCACAATACATGAGCCCAAAGGCCTTCCTTATGACTAAACTGACACCCACTTTCTTAAAAATATCATGGGTCTAAATAGCATTTTCAGGCTGAGAGAAACACTTTGGTGACATTTGGCTGTAACTTGTTCCCAGTACATTCCGATTGGCTGGTGACTGTGTGTTGTACCTAAAAGTGCCCAACAAGAATCCCAATGCACTATACATGGGCCCAAATGCCTTCCTTATGACAAAGCTGACACTCATTTTCTTAAAAAAAATCATTGGTCAAAATAGCCTTTTCAGGCTGAGAGAAGCACTTTGGTGACGTTTCACTGTAACTTGTTCCCAGTACAGTCTAAGTGGCTGCTGACTGTGTGACTTGGTTAAAAGTGGCCAAATAGAAGCCCAATCCACAATACATGAGCCCAAAGGCCTTCCTTATGACTAAACTGACACCCACTTTCTTAAAAATATCATGGGTCTAAATAGCCTTTTCAGGCTGAGAAAAGCACTTTGGTGACATTTGGCTGTAACTTGTTCCCAGTACATTCCGATTGGCTGGTGACTGTGTGTTGTACCTAAAAGTGCCCAACAAGAATCCCAATGCACTATACATGGGCCCAAATGCCTTCCTTATGACAAAACTGACACTCATTTTCTTTAAAAAATCATTGGTCAAAATAGCCTTTTCAGGCTGAGAGAAGCACTTTGGTGACGTTTCACTGTAACTTGTTCCCAGTACAGTCTAAGTGGCTGCTGACTGTGTGACTTGGTTAAAAGTGGCCAAATAGAAGCCCAATCCACAATACATGAGCCCAAAGGCCTTCCTTATGACTAAACTGACACCCACTTTCTTAAAAATATCATGGGTCTAAATAGCCTTTTCAGGCTGAGAAAAGCACTTTGGTGACATTTGGCTGTAACTTGTTCCCAGTACATTCTGAGTGGCTGGTGACTGTGTGTTGTACCTAAAAGTGCCCAACAAGAATCCCAATGCACTATACATGGGCCCAAATGCCTTCCTTATGACAAAACTGACACTCATTTTCTTTAAAAAATCATTGGTCAAAATAGCCTTTTCAGGCTGAGAGCAGCACTTTGGTGACGTTTCACTGTAACTTGTTCCCAGTACAGTCTAAGTGGCTGCTGACTGTGTGACTTGGTTAAAAGTGGCCAAATAGAAGCCCAATCCACAATACATGAGCCCAAAGGCCTTCCTTATGACTAAACTGACACCCACTTTCTTAAAAATATCATGGGTCTAAATAGCATTTTCAGGCTGAGAGAAACACTTTGGTGACATTTGGCTGTAACTTGTTCCCAGTACATTCCGATTGGCTGGTGACTGTGTGTTGTACCTAAAAGTGCCCAACAAGAATCCCAATGCACTATACATGGGCCCAAATGCCTTCCTTATGACAAAACTGACACTCATTTTCTTTAAAAAATCATTGGTCAAAATAGCCTTTTCAGGCTGAGAGAAGCACTTTGGTGACGTTTCACTGTAACTTGTTCCCAGTACAGTCTAAGTGGCTGCTGACTGTGTGACTTGGTTAAAAGTGGCCAAATAGAAGCCCAATCCACAATACATGAGCCCAAAGGCCTTCCTTATGACTAAACTGACACCCACTTTCTTAAAAATATCATGGGTCTAAATAGCCTTTTCAGGCTGAGAAAAGCACTTTGGTGACATTTGGCTTTAACTTGTTCCCAGTACATTCCGATTGGCTGGTGACTGTGTGTTGTACCTAAAAGTGCCCAACAAGAATCCCAATGCACTATACATGGGCCCAAATGCCTTCCTTATGACAAAACTGACACTCATTTTCTTTAAAAAATCATTGGTCAAAATAGCCTTTTCAGGCTGAGAGAAGCACTTTGGTGACGTTTCACTGTAACTTGTTCCCAGTACAGTCTAAGTGGCTGCTGATTGTGTGACTTGGTTAAAAGTGGCCAAATAGAAGCCCAATCCACAATGCATGAGCCCAAAGGCCTTCCTTATGACTAAACTGATCCCCTCTTTCTTAAAAATATCATGGGTCTAAATAGCATTTTCAGGCTGAGAGAAACACTTTGGTGACTTTTGGCTGTAACTTGTTCCCAGTACATTCTGAGTGGCTGGTGACTGTGTGTTGTACCTAAAAGTGCCCAACAAGAATCCCAATGCACTATACATGGGCCCAAATGCCTTCCTTATGACAAAGCTGACACTCATTTTCTTAAAAAAAATCATTGGTCAAAATAGCCTTTTCAGGCTGAGAGAAGCACTTTGGTGACGTTTCACTGTAACTTGTTCCCAGTACAGTCTAAGTGGCTGCTGACTGTGTGACTTGGTTAAAAGTGGCCAAATAGAAGCCCAATCCACAATACATGAGCCCAAAGGCCTTCCTTATGACTAAACTGACACCCACTTTCTTAAAAATATCATGGGTCTAAATAGCCTTTTCAGGCTGAGAAAAGCACTTTGGTGACATTTGGCTGTAACTTGTTCCCAGTACATTCCGATTGGCTGGTGACTGTGTGTTGTACCTAAAAGTGCCCAACAAGAATCCCAATGCACTATACATGGGCCCAAATGCCTTCCTTATGACAAAACTGACACTCATTTTCTTTAAAAAATCATTGGTCAAAATAGCCTTTTCAGGCTGAGAGAAGCACTTTGGTGACGTTTCACTGTAACTTGTTCCCAGTACAGTCTAAGTGGCTGCTGACTGTGTGACTTGGTTAAAAGTGGCCAAATAGAAGCCCAATCCACAATACATGAGCCCAAAGGCCTTCCTTATGACTAAACTGACACCCACTTTCTTAAAAATATCATGGGTCTAAATAGCCTTTTCAGGCTGAGAAAAGCACTTTGGTGACATTTGGCTGTAACTTGTTCCCAGTACATTCCGATTGGCTGGTGACTGTGTGTTGTACCTAAAAGTGCCCAACAAGAATCCCAATGCACTATACATGGGCCCAAATGCCTTCCTTATGACAAAACTGACACTCATTTTCTTTAAAAAATCATTGGTCAAAATAGCCTTTTCAGGCTGAGAGAAGCACTTTGGTGACGTTTCACTTTAACTTGTTCCCAGTACAGTCTAAGTGGCTGCTGACTGTGTGACTTGGTTAAAAGTGGCCAAATAGAAGCCCAATCCACAATACATGAGCCCAAAGGCCTTCCTTATGACTAAACTGACACCCACTTTCTTAAAAATATCATGGGTCTAAATAGCCTTTTCAGGCTGAGAAAAGCACTTTGGTGACATTTGGCTTTAACTTGTTCCCAGTACATTCCGATTGGCTGGTGACTGTGTGTTGTACCTAAAAGTGCCCAACAAGAATCCCAATGCACTATACATGGGCCCAAATGCCTTCCTTATGACAAAACTGACACTCATTTTCTTTAAAAAATCATTGGTCAAAATAGCCTTTTCAGGATGAGAGAAGCACTTTGGTGACGTTTCACTGTAACTTGTTCCCAGTACAGTCTAAGTGGCTGCTGACTGTGTGACTTGGTTAAAAGTGGCCAAATAGAAGCCCAATCCACAATACATGAGCCCAAAGGCCTTCCTTATGACTAAACTGACACCCTCTTTCTTAAAAATATCATGGGTCTAAATAGCATTTTCAGGCTGAGAGAAACACTTTGGTGACTTTTGGCTGTAACTTGTTCCCAGTACATTCTGAGTGGCTGGTGACTGTGTGTTGTACCTAAAAGTGCCCAACAAGAATCCCAATGCACTATACATGGGCCCAAATGCCTTCCTTATGACAAAGCTGACACTCATTTTCTTAAAAAAAATCATTGGTCAAAATAGCCTTTTCAGGCTGAGAGAAGCACTTTGGTGACGTTTCACTGTAACTTGTTCCCAGTACAGTCTAAGTGGCTGCTGACTGTGTGACTTGGTTAAAAGTGGCCAAATAGAAGCCCAATCCACAATACATGAGCCCAAAGGCCTTCCTTATGACTAAACTGACACCCACTTTCTTAAAAATATCATGGGTCTAAATAGCCTTTTCAGGCTGAGAAAAGCACTTTGGTGACATTTGGCTGTAACTTGTTCCCAGTACATTCCGATTGGCTGGTGACTGTGTGTTGTACCTAAAAGTGCCCAACAAGAATCCCAATGCACTATACATGGGCCCAAATGCCTTCCTTATGACAAAACTGACACTCATTTTCTTTAAAAAATCATTGGTCAAAATAGCCTTTTCAGGCTGAGAGAAGCACTTTGGTGACGTTTCACTGTAACTTGTTCCCAGTACAGTCTAAGTGGCTGCTGACTGTGTGACTTGGTTAAAAGTGGCCAAATAGAAGCCCAATCCACAATACATGAGCCCAAAGGCCTTCCTTATGACTAAACTGACACCCACTTTCTTAAAAATATCATGGGTCTAAATAGCCTTTTCAGGCTGAGAAAAACACTTTGGTGACATTTGGCTGTAACTTGTTCCCAGTACATTCTGAGTGGCTGGTGACTGTGTGTTGTACCTAAAAGTGCCCAACAAGAATCCCAATGCACTATACATGGGCCCAAATGCCTTCCTTATGACAAAGCTGACACTCATTTTCTTAAAAAAAATCATTGGTCAAAATAGCCTTTTCAGGCTGAGAGAAGCACTTTGGTGACGTTTCACTGTAACTTGTTCCCAGTACAGTCTAAGTGGCTGCTGACTGTGTGACTTGGTTAAAAGTGGCCAAATAGAAGCCCAATCCACAATACATGAGCCCAAAGGCCTTCCTTATGACTAAACTGACACCCACTTTCTTAAAAATATCATGGGTCTAAATAGCCTTTTCAGGCTGAGAAAAGCACTTTGGTGACATTTGGCTGTAACTTGTTCCCAGTACATTCCGATTGGCTGGTGACTGTGTGTTGTACCTAAAAGTGCCCAACAAGAATCCCAATGCACTATACATGGGCCCAAATGCCTTCCTTATGACAAAACTGACACTCATTTTCTTTAAAAAATCACTGGTCAAAATAGCCTTTTCAGGCTGAGAGAAGCACTTTGGTGACGTTTCACTGTAACTTGTTCCCAGTACAGTCTAAGTGGCTGCTGACTGTGTGACTTGGTTAAAAGTGGCCAAATAGAAGCCCAATCCACAATACATGAGCCCAAAGGCCTTCCTTATGACTAAACTGATCCCCTCTTTCTTAAAAATATCATGGGTCTAAATAGCATTTTCAGGCTGAGAGAAACACTTTGGTGACTTTTGGCTGTAACTTGTTCCCAGTACATTCTGAGTGGCTGGTGACTGTGTGTTGTACCTAAAAGTGCCCAACAAGAATCCCAATGCACTATACATGGGCCCAAATGCCTTCCTTATGACAAAGCTGACACTCATTTTCTTAAAAAAAATCATTGGTCAAAATAGCCTTTTCAGGCTGAGAGAAGCACTTTGGTGACGTTTCACTGTAACTTGTTCCCAGTACAGTCTAAGTGGCTGCTGACTGTGTGACTTGGTTAAAAGTGGCCAAATAGAAGCCCAATCCACAATACATGAGCCCAAAGGCCTTCCTTATGACTAAACTGACACCCACTTTCTTAAAAATATCATGGGTCTAAATAGCCTTTTCAGGCTGAGAAAAGCACTTTGGTGACATTTGGCTGTAACTTGTTCCCAGTACATTCTGAGTGGCTGGTGACTGTGTGTTGTACCTAAAAGTGCCCAACAAGAATCCCAATGCACTATACATGGGCCCAAATGCCTTCCTTATGACAAAGCTGACACTCATTTTCTTAAAAAAAATCTTTGGTCAAAATAGCCTTTTCAGGCTGAGAGAAGCACTTTGGTGACGTTTCACTGTAACTTGTTCCCAGTACAGTCTAAGTGGCTGCTGACTGTGTGACTTGGTTAAAAGTGGCCAAATAGAAGCCCAATCCACAATACATGAGCCCAAAGGCCTTCCTTATGACTAAACTGACACCCACTTTCTTAAAAATATCATGGGTCTAAATAGCCTTTTCAGGCTGAGAAAAGCACTTTGGTGACATTTGGCTGTAACTTGTTCCCAGTACATTCCGATTGGCTGGTGACTGTGTGTTGTACCTAAAAGTGCCCAACAAGAATCCCAATGCACTATACATGGGCCCAAATGCCTTCCTTATGACAAAACTGACACTCATTTTCTTTAAAAAATCACTGGTCAAAATAGCCTTTTCAGGCTGAGAGCAGCACTTTGGTGACGTTTCACTGTAACTTGTTCCCAGTACAGTCTAAGTGGCTGCTGACTGTGTGACTTGGTTAAAAGTGGCCAAATAGAAGCCCAATCCACAATACATGAGCCCAAAGGCCTTCCTTATGACTAAACTGACACCCACTTTCTTAAAAATATCATGGGTCTAAATAGCCTTTTCAGGCTGAGAAAAGCACTTTGGTGACATTTGGCTTTAACTTGTTCCCAGTACATTCCGATTGGCTGGTGACTGTGTGTTGTACCTAAAAGTGCCCAACAAGAATCCCAATGCACTATACATGGGCCCAAATGCCTTCCTTATGACAAAACTGACACTCATTTTCTTTAAAAAATCATTGGTCAAAATAGCCTTTTCAGGCTGAGAGAAGCACTTTGGTGACGTTTCACTGTAACTTGTTCCCAGTACAGTCTAAGTGGCTGCTGACTGTGTGACTTGGTTAAAAGTGGCCAAATAGAAGCCCAATCCACAATACATGAGCCCAAAGGCCTTCCTTATGACTAAACTGATCCCCTCTTTCTTAAAAATATCATGGGTCTAAATAGCATTTTCAGGCTGAGAGAAACACTTTGGTGACTTTTGGCTGTAACTTGTTCCCAGTACATTCTGAGTGGCTGGTGACTGTGTGTTGTACCTAAAAGTGCCCAACAAGAATCCCAATGCACTATACATGGGCCCAAATGCCTTCCTTATGACAAAGCTGACACTCATTTTCTTAAAAAAAATCATTGGTCAAAATAGCCTTTTCAGGCTGAGAGAAGCACTTTGGTGACGTTTCACTGTAACTTGTTCCCAGTACAGTCTAAGTGGCTGCTGACTGTGTGACTTGGTTAAAAGTGGCCAAATAGAAGCCCAATCCACAATACATGAGCCCAAAGGCCTTCCTTATGACTAAACTGACACCCACTTTCTTAAAAATATCATGGGTCTAAATAGCCTTTTCAGGCTGAGAAAAGCACTTTGGTGACATTTGGCTGTAACTTGTTCCCAGTACATTCTGAGTGGCTGGTGACTGTGTGTTGTACCTAAAAGTGCCCAACAAGAATCCCAATGCACTATACATGGGCCCAAATGCCTTCCTTATGACAAAGCTGACACTCATTTTCTTAAAAAAAATCATTGGTCAAAATAGCCTTTTCAGGCTGAGAGAAGCACTTTGGTGACGTTTCACTGTAACTTGTTCCCAGTACAGTCTAAGTGGCTGCTGACTGTGTGACTTGGTTAAAAGTGGCCAAATAGAAGCCCAATCCACAATACATGAGCCCAAAGGCCTTCCTTATGACTAAACTGACACCCACTTTCTTAAAAATATCATGGGTCTAAATAGCCTTTTCAGGCTGAGAAAAGCACTTTGGTGACATTTGGCTGTAACTTGTTCCCAGTACATTCTGAGTGGCTGGTGACTGTGTGTTGTACCTAAAAGTGCCCAACAAGAATCCCAATGCACTATACATGGGCCCAAATGCCTTCCTTATGACAAAGCTGACACTCATTTTCTTAAAAAAAATCATTGGTCAAAATAGCCTTTTCAGGCTGAGAGAAGCACTTTGGTGACGTTTCACTGTAACTTGTTCCCAGTACAGTCTAAGTGGCTGCTGACTGTGTGACTTGGTTAAAAGTGGCCAAATAGAAGCCCAATCCACAATACATGAGCCCAAAGGCCTTCCTTATGACTAAACTGACACCCACTTTCTTAAAAATATCATGGGTCTAAATAGCCTTTTCAGGCTGAGAAAAGCACTTTGGTGACATTTGGCTGTAACTTGTTCCCAGTACATTCCGATTGGCTGGTGACTGTGTGTTGTACCTAAAAGTGCCCAACAAGAATCCCAATGCACTATACATGGGCCCAAATGCCTTCCTTATGACAAAACTGACACTCATTTTCTTTAAAAAATCACTGGTCAAAATAGCCTTTTCAGGCTGAGAGCAGCACTTTGGTGACGTTTCACTGTAACTTGTTCCCAGTACAGTCTAAGTGGCTGCTGACTGTGTGACTTGGTTAAAAGTGGCCAAATAGAAGCCCAATCCACAATACATGAGCCCAAAGGCCTTCCTTATGACTAAACTGACACCCACTTTCTTAAAAATATCATGGGTCTAAATAGCCTTTTCAGGCTGAGAAAAGCACTTTGGTGACATTTGGCTTTAACTTGTTCCCAGTACATTCCGATTGGCTGGTGACTGTGTGTTGTACCTAAAAGTGCCCAACAAGAATCCCAATGCACTATACATGGGCCCAAATGCCTTCCTTATGACAAAACTGACACTCATTTTCTTTAAAAAATCATTGGTCAAAATAGCCTTTTCAGGCTGAGAGAAGCACTTTGGTGACGTTTCACTGTAACTTGTTCCCAGTACAGTCTAAGTGGCTGCTGACTGTGTGACTTGGTTAAAAGTGGCCAAATAGAAGCCCAATCCACAATACATGAGCCCAAAGGCCTTCCTTATGACTAAACTGATCCCCTCTTTCTTAAAAATATCATGGGTCTAAATAGCATTTTCAGGCTGAGAGAAACACTTTGGTGACTTTTGGCTGTAACTTGTTCCCAGTACATTCTGAGTGGCTGGTGACTGTGTGTTGTACCTAAAAGTGCCCAACAAGAATCCCAATGCACTATACATGGGCCCAAATGCCTTCCTTATGACAAAGCTGACACTCATTTTCTTAAAAAAAATCATTGGTCAAAATAGCCTTTTCAGGCTGAGAGAAGCACTTTGGTGACGTTTCACTGTAACTTGTTCCCAGTACAGTCTAAGTGGCTGCTGACTGTGTGACTTGGTTAAAAGTGGCCAAATAGAAGCCCAATCCACAATACATGAGCCCAAAGGCCTTCCTTATGACTAAACTGACACCCACTTTCTTAAAAATATCATGGGTCTAAATAGCCTTTTCAGGCTGAGAAAAGCACTTTGGTGACATTTGGCTGTAACTTGTTCCCAGTACATTCCGATTGGCTGGTGACTGTGTGTTGTACCTAAAAGTGCCCAACAAGAATCCCAATGCACTATACATGGGCCCAAATGCCTTCCTTATGACAAAACTGACACTCATTTTCTTTAAAAAATCACTGGTCAAAATAGCCTTTTCAGGCTGAGAGCAGCACTTTGGTGACGTTTCACTGTAACTTGTTCCCAGTACAGTCTAAGTGGCTGCTGACTGTGTGACTTGGTTAAAAGTGGCCAAATAGAAGCCCAATCCACAATACATGAGCCCAAAGGCCTTCCTTATGACTAAACTGACACCCACTTTCTTAAAAATATCATGGGTCTAAATAGCCTTTTCAGGCTGAGAAAAGCACTTTGGTGACATTTGGCTGTAACTTGTTCCCAGTACATTCCGATTGGCTGGTGACTGTGTGTTGTACCTAAAAGTGCCCAACAAGAATCCCAATGCACTATACATGGGCCCAAATGCCTTCCTTATGACAAAACTGACACTCATTTTCTTTAAAAAATCACTGGTCAAAATAGCCTTTTCAGGCTGAGAGAAGCACTTTGGTGACGTTTCACTGTAACTTGTTCCCAGTACAGTCTAAGTGGCTGCTGACTGTGTGACTTGGTTAAAAGTGGCCAAATAGAAGCCCAATCCACAATACATGAGCCCAAAGGCCTTCCTTATGACTAAACTGATCCCCTCTTTCTTAAAAATATCATGGGTCTAAATAGCATTTTCAGGCTGAGAGAAACACTTTGGTGACTTTTGGCTGTAACTTGTTCCCAGTACATTCTGAGTGGCTGGTGACTGTGTGTTGTACCTAAAAGTGCCCAACAAGAATCCCAATGCACTATACATGGGCCCAAATGCCTTCCTTATGACAAAGCTGACACTCATTTTCTTAAAAAAAATCATTGGTCAAAATAGCCTTTTCAGGCTGAGAGAAGCACTTTGGTGACGTTTCACTGTAACTTGTTCCCAGTACAGTCTAAGTGGCTGCTGACTGTGTGACTTGGTTAAAAGTGGCCAAATAGAAGCCCAATCCACAATACATGAGCCCAAAGGCCTTCCTTATGACTAAACTGACACCCACTTTCTTAAAAATATCATGGGTCTAAATAGCCTTTTCAGGCTGAGAAAAGCACTTTGGTGACATTTGGCTGTAACTTGTTCCCAGTACATTCTGAGTGGCTGGTGACTGTGTGTTGTACCTAAAAGTGCCCAACAAGAATCCCAATG
Source organism: Gymnoscopelus microlampas (assembly GCF_963454915.1). Taxonomy (NCBI): domain Eukaryota; kingdom Metazoa; phylum Chordata; class Actinopteri; order Myctophiformes; family Myctophidae; genus Gymnoscopelus; species Gymnoscopelus microlampas. The sequence goes on along the minus strand of NW_028155791.1, from coordinate 161,075 downwards.
CACTATACATGGGCCCAAATGCCTTCCTTATGACAAAGCTGACACTCATTTTCTTAAAAAAAATCTTTGGTCAAAATAGCCTTTTCAGGCTGAGAGAAGCACTTTGGTGACGTTTCACTGTAACTTGTTCCCAGTACAGTCTAAGTGGCTGCTGACTGTGTGACTTGGTTAAAAGTGGCCAAATAGAAGCCCAATCCACAATACATGAGCCCAAAGGCCTTCCTTATGACTAAACTGACACCCACTTTCTTAAAAATATCATGGGTCTAAATAGCCTTTTCAGGCTGAGAAAAGGACTTTGGTGACATTTGGCTGTAACTTGTTCCCAGTACATTCCGATTGGCTGGTGACTGTGTGTTGTACCTAAAAGTGCCCAACAAGAATCCCAATGCACTATACATGGGCCCAAATGCCTTCCTTATGACAAAACTGACACTCATTTTCTTTAAAAAATCACTGGTCAAAATAGCCTTTTCAGGCTGAGAGCAGCACTTTGGTGACGTTTCACTGTAACTTGTTCCCAGTACAGTCTAAGTGGCTGCTGACTGTGTGACTTGGTTAAAAGTGGCCAAATAGAAGCCCAATCCACAATACATGAGCCCAAAGGCCTTCCTTATGACTAAACTGACACCCACTTTCTTAAAAATATCATGGGTCTAAATAGCCTTTTCAGGCTGAGAAAAGCACTTTGGTGACATTTGGCTTTAACTTGTTCCCAGTACATTCCGATTGGCTGGTGACTGTGTGTTGTACCTAAAAGTGCCCAACAAGAATCCCAATGCACTATACATGGGCCCAAATGCCTTCCTTATGACAAAACTGACACTCATTTTCTTTAAAAAATCATTGGTCAAAATAGCCTTTTCAGGCTGAGAGAAGCACTTTGGTGACGTTTCACTGTAACTTGTTCCCAGTACAGTCTAAGTGGCTGCTGACTGTGTGACTTGGTTAAAAGTGGCCAAATAGAAGCCCAATCCACAATACATGAGCCCAAAGGCCTTCCTTATGACTAAACTGATCCCCTCTTTCTTAAAAATATCATGGGTCTAAATAGCATTTTCAGGCTGAGAGAAACACTTTGGTGACTTTTGGCTGTAACTTGTTCCCAGTACATTCTGAGTGGCTGGTGACTGTGTGTTGTACCTAAAAGTGCCCAACAAGAATCCCAATGCACTATACATGGGCCCAAATGCCTTCCTTATGACAAAGCTGACACTCATTTTCTTAAAAAAAATCATTGGTCAAAATAGCCTTTTCAGGCTGAGAGAAGCACTTTGGTGACGTTTCACTGTAACTTGTTCCCAGTACAGTCTAAGTGGCTGCTGACTGTGTGACTTGGTTAAAAGTGGCCAAATAGAAGCCCAATCCACAATACATGAGCCCAAAGGCCTTCCTTATGACTAAACTGACACCCACTTTCTTAAAAATATCATGGGTCTAAATAGCCTTTTCAGGCTGAGAAAAGCACTTTGGTGACATTTGGCTGTAACTTGTTCCCAGTACATTCTGAGTGGCTGGTGACTGTGTGTTGTACCTAAAAGTGCCCAACAAGAATCCCAATGCACTATACATGGGCCCAAATGCCTTCCTTATGACAAAGCTGACACTCATTTTCTTAAAAAAAATCATTGGTCAAAATAGCCTTTTCAGGCTGAGAGAAGCACTTTGGTGACGTTTCACTGTAACTTGTTCCCAGTACAGTCTAAGTGGCTGCTGACTGTGTGACTTGGTTAAAAGTGGCCAAATAGAAGCCCAATCCACAATACATGAGCCCAAAGGCCTTCCTTATGACTAAACTGACACCCACTTTCTTAAAAATATCATGGGTCTAAATAGCCTTTTCAGGCTGAGAAAAGCACTTTGGTGACATTTGGCTGTAACTTGTTCCCAGTACATTCCGATTGGCTGGTGACTGTGTGTTGTACCTAAAAGTGCCCAACAAGAATCCCAATGCACTATACATGGGCCCAAATGCCTTCCTTATGACAAAACTGACACTCATTTTCTTTAAAAAATCACTGGTCAAAATAGCCTTTTCAGGCTGAGAGCAGCACTTTCGTGACGTTTCACTGTAACTTGTTCCCAGTACAGTCTAAGTGGCTGCTGACTGTGTGACTTGGTTAAAAGTGGCCAAATAGAAGCCCAATCCACAATACATGAGCCCAAAGGCCTTCCTTATGACTAAACTGACACCCACTTTCTTAAAAATATCATGGGTCTAAATAGCCTTTTCAGGCTGAGAAAAGCACTTTGGTGACATTTGGCTTTAACTTGTTCCCAGTACATTCCGATTGGCTGGTGACTGTGTGTTGTACCTAAAAGTGCCCAACAAGAATCCCAATGCACTATACATGGGCCCAAATGCCTTCCTTATGACAAAACTGACACTCATTTTCTTTAAAAAATCACTGGTCAAAATAGCCTTTTCAGGCTGAGAGCAGCACTTTGGTGACGTTTCACTGTAACTTGTTCCCAGTACAGTCTAAGTGGCTGCTGACTGTGTGACTTGGTTAAAAGTGGCCAAATAGAAGCCCAATCCACAATACATGAGCCCAAAGGCCTTCCTTATGACTAAACTGATCCCCTCTTTCTTAAAAATATCATGGGTCTAAATAGCATTTTCAGGCTGAGAGAAACACTTTGGTGACTTTTGGCTGTAACTTGTTCCCAGTACATTCTGAGTGGCTGGTGACTGTGTGTTGTACCTAAAAGTGCCCAACAAGAATCCCAATGCACTATACATGGGCCCAAATGCCTTCCTTATGACAAAGCTGACACTCATTTTCTTAAAAAAAATCATTGGTCAAAATAGCCTTTTCAGGCTGAGAGAAGCACTTTGGTGACGTTTCACTGTAACTTGTTCCCAGTACAGTCTAAGTGGCTGCTGACTGTGTGACTTGGTTAAAAGTGGCCAAATAGAAGCCCAATCCACAATACATGAGCCCAAAGGCCTTCCTTATGACTAAACTGACACCCACTTTCTTAAAAATATCATGGGTCTAAATAGCCTTTTCAGGCTGAGAAAAGCACTTTGGTGACATTTGGCTGTAACTTGTTCCCAGTACATTCTGAGTGGCTGGTGACTGTGTGTTGTACCTAAAAGTGCCCAACAAGAATCCCAATGCACTATACATGGGCCCAAATGCCTTCCTTATGACAAAGCTGACACTCATTTTCTTTAAAAAAATCATTGGTCAAAATAGCCTTTTCAGGCTGAGAGAAGCACTTTGGTGACGTTTCACTGTAACTTGTTCCCAGTACAGTCTAAGTGGCTGCTGACTGTGTGACTTGGTTAAAAGTGGCCAAATAGAAGCCCAATCCACAATACATGAGCCCAAAGGCCTTCCTTATGACTAAACTGACACCCACTTTCTTAAAAATATCATGGGTCTAAATAGCCTTTTCAGGCTGAGAAAAGCACTTTGGTGACATTTGGCTGTAACTTGTTCCCAGTACATTCCGATTGGCTGGTGACTGTGTGTTGTACCTAAAAGTGCCCAACAAGAATCCCAATGCACTATACATGGGCCCAAATGCCTTCCTTATGACAAAACTGACACTCATTTTCTTTAAAAAATCATTGGTCAAAATAGCCTTTTCAGGCTGAGAGCAGCACTTTGGTGACGTTTCACTGTAACTTGTTCCCAGTACAGTCTAAGTGGCTGCTGACTGTGTGACTTGGTTAAAAGTGGCCAAATAGAAGCCCAATCCACAATACATGAGCCCAAAGGCCTTCCTTATGACTAAACTGACACCCACTTTCTTAAAAATATCATGGGTCTAAATAGCATTTTCAGGCTGAGAGAAACACTTTGGTGACATTTGGCTGTAACTTGTTCCCAGTACATTCCGATTGGCTGGTGACTGTGTGTTGTACCTAAAAGTGCCCAACAAGAATCCCAATGCACTATACATGGGCCCAAATGCCTTCCTTATGACAAAACTGACACTCATTTTCTTTAAAAAATCATTGGTCAAAATAGCCTTTTCAGGCTGAGAGAAGCACTTTGGTGACGTTTCACTGTAACTTGTTCCCAGTACAGTCTAAGTGGCTGCTGACTGTGTGACTTGGTTAAAAGTGGCCAAATAGAAGCCCAATCCACAATACATGAGCCCAAAGGCCTTCCTTATGACTAAACTGACACCCACTTTCTTAAAAATATCATGGGTCTAAATAGCCTTTTCAGGCTGAGAAAAGCACTTTGGTGACATTTGGCTGTAACTTGTTCCCAGTACATTCTGAGTGGCTGGTGACTGTGTGTTGTACCTAAAAGTGCCCAACAAGAATCCCAATGCACTATACATGGGCCCAAATGCCTTCCTTATGACAAAGCTGACACTCATTTTCTTTAAAAAAATCATTGGTCAAAATAGCCTTTTCAGGCTGAGAGAAGCACTTTGGTGACGTTTCACTGTAACTTGTTCCCAGTACAGTCTAAGTGGCTGCTGACTGTGTGACTTGGTTAAAAGTGGCCAAATAGAAGCCCAATCCACAATACATGAGCCCAAAGGCCTTCCTTATGACTAAACTGACACCCACTTTCTTAAAAATATCATGGGTCTAAATAGCCTTTTCAGGCTGAGAAAAGCACTTTGGTGACATTTGGCTGTAACTTGTTCCCAGTACATTCCGATTGGCTGGTGACTGTGTGTTGTACCTAAAAGTGCCCAACAAGAATCCCAATGCACTATACATGGGCCCAAATGCCTTCCTTATGACAAAACTGACACTCATTTTCTTTAAAAAATCATTGGTCAAAATAGCCTTTTCAGGCTGAGAGCAGCACTTTGGTGACGTTTCACTGTAACTTGTTCCCAGTACAGTCTAAGTGGCTGCTGACTGTGTGACTTGGTTAAAAGTGGCCAAATAGAAGCCCAATCCACAATACATGAGCCCAAAGGCCTTCCTTATGACTAAACTGACACCCACTTTCTTAAAAATATCATGGGTCTAAATAGCATTTTCAGGCTGAGAGAAACACTTTGGTGACATTTGGCTGTAACTTGTTCCCAGTACATTCCGATTGGCTGGTGACTGTGTGTTGTACCTAAAAGTGCCCAACAAGAATCCCAATGCACTATACATGGGCCCAAATGCCTTCCTTATGACAAAGCTGACACTCATTTTCTTAAAAAAAAATCATTGGTCAAAATAGCCTTTTCAGGCTGAGAGAAGCACTTTGGTGACGTTTCACTGTAACTTGTTCCCAGTACAGTCTAAGTGGCTGCTGACTGTGTGACTTGGTTAAAAGTGGCCAAATAGAAGCCCAATCCACAATACATGAGCCCAAAGGCCTTCCTTATGACTAAACTGACACCCACTTTCTTAAAAATATCATGGGTCTAAATAGCCTTTTCAGGCTGAGAAAAGCACTTTGGTGACATTTGGCTGTAACTTGTTCCCAGTACATTCCGATTGGCTGGTGACTGTGTGTTGTACCTAAAAGTGCCCAACAAGAATCCCAATGCACTATACATGGGCCCAAATGCCTTCCTTATGACAAAACTGACACTCATTTTCTTTAAAAAATCATTGGTCAAAATAGCCTTTTCAGGCTGAGAGAAGCACTTTGGTGACGTTTCACTTTAACTTGTTCCCAGTACAGTCTAAGTGGCTGCTGACTGTGTGACTTGGTTAAAAGTGGCCAAATAGAAGCCCAATCCACAATACATGAGCCCAAAGGCCTTCCTTATGACTAAACTGACACCCACTTTCTTAAAAATATCATGGGTCTAAATAGCCTTTTCAGGCTGAGAAAAGCACTTTGGTGACATTTGGCTTTAACTTGTTCCCAGTACATTCCGATTGGCTGGTGACTGTGTGTTGTACCTAAAAGTGCCCAACAAGAATCCCAATGCACTATACATGGGCCCAAATGCCTTCCTTATGACAAAACTGACACTCATTTTCTTTAAAAAATCATTGGTCAAAATAGCCTTTTCAGGCTGAGAGAAGCACTTTGGTGACGTTTCACTGTAACTTGTTCCCAGTACAGTCTAAGTGGCTGCTGACTGTGTGACTTGGTTAAAAGTGGCCAAATAGAAGCCCAATCCACAATACATGAGCCCAAAGGCCTTCCTTATGACTAAACTGATCCCCTCTTTCTTAAAAATATCATGGGTCTAAATAGCATTTTCAGGCTGAGAGAAACACTTTGGTGACTTTTGGCTGTAACTTGTTCCCAGTACATTCTGAGTGGCTGGTGACTGTGTGTTGTACCTAAAAGTGCCCAACAAGAATCCCAATGCACTATACATGGGCCCAAATGCCTTCCTTATGACAAAGCTGACACTCATTTTCTTAAAAAAAATCATTGGTCAAAATAGCCTTTTCAGGCTGAGAGAAGCACTTTGGTGACGTTTCACTGTAACTTGTTCCCAGTACAGTCTAAGTGGCTGCTGACTGTGTGACTTGGTTAAAAGTGGCCAAATAGAAGCCCAATCCACAATACATGAGCCCAAAGGCCTTCCTTATGACTAAACTGACACCCACTTTCTTAAAAATATCATGGGTCTAAATAGCCTTTTCAGGCTGAGAAAAGCACTTTGGTGACATTTGGCTGTAACTTGTTCCCAGTACATTCTGAGTGGCTGGTGACTGTGTGTTGTACCTAAAAGTGCCCAACAAGAATCCCAATGCACTATACATGGGCCCAAATGCCTTCCTTATGACAAAGCTGACACTCATTTTCTTTAAAAAAATCATTGGTCAAAATAGCCTTTTCAGGCTGAGAGAAGCACTTTGGTGACGTTTCACTGTAACTTGTTCCCAGTACAGTCTAAGTGGCTGCTGACTGTGTGACTTGGTTAAAAGTGGCCAAATAGAAGCCCAATCCACAATACATGAGCCCAAAGGCCTTCCTTATGACTAAACTGACACCCACTTTCTTAAAAATATCATGGGTCTAAATAGCCTTTTCAGGCTGAGAAAAGCACTTTGGTGACATTTGGCTGTAACTTGTTCCCAGTACATTCCGATTGGCTGGTGACTGTGTGTTGTACCTAAAAGTGCCCAACAAGAATCCCAATGCACTATACATGGGCCCAAATGCCTTCCTTATGACAAAACTGACACTCATTTTCTTTAAAAAATCATTGGTCAAAATAGCCTTTTCAGGCTGAGAGCAGCACTTTGGTGACGTTTCACTGTAACTTGTTCCCCGTACAGTCTAAGTGGCTGCTGACTGTGTGACTTGGTTAAAAGTGGCCAAATAGAAGCCCAATCCACAATACATGAGCCCAAAGGCCTTCCTTATGACTAAACTGACACCCACTTTCTTAAAAATATCATGGGTCTAAATAGCATTTTCAGGCTGAGAGAAACACTTTGGTGACATTTGGCTGTAACTTGTTCCCAGTACATTCCGATTGGCTGGTGACTGTGTGTTGTACCTAAAAGTGCCCAACAAGAATCCCAATGCACTATACATGGGCCCAAATGCCTTCCTTATGACAAAGCTGACACTCATTTTCTTAAAAAAAAATCATTGGTCAAAATAGCCTTTTCAGGCTGAGAGAAGCACTTTGGTGACGTTTCACTGTAACTTGTTCCCAGTACAGTCTAAGTGGCTGCTGACTGTGTGACTTGGTTAAAAGTGGCCAAATAGAAGCCCAATCCACAATACATGAGCCCAAAGGCCTTCCTTATGACTAAACTGACACCCACTTTCTTAAAAATATCATGGGTCTAAATAGCATTTTCAGGCTGAGAGAAACACTTTGGTGACATTTGGCTGTAACTTGTTCCCAGTACATTCCGATTGGCTGGTGACTGTGTGTTGTACCTAAAAGTGCCCAACAAGAATCCCAATGCACTATACATGGGCCCAAATGCCTTCCTTATGACAAAGCTGACACTCATTTTCTTAAAAAAAAATCATTGGTCAAAATAGCCTTTTCAGGCTGAGAGAAGCACTTTGGTGACGTTTCACTGTAACTTGTTCCCAGTACAGTCTAAGTGGCTGCTGACTGTGTGACTTGGTTAAAAGTGGCCAAATAGAAGCCCAATCCACAATACATGAGCCCAAAGGCCTTCCTTATGACTAAACTGACACCCACTTTCTTAAAAATATCATGGGTCTAAATAGCCTTTTCAGGCTGAGAAAAGCACTTTGGTGACATTTGGCTTTAACTTGTTCCCAGTACATTCCGATTGGCTGGTGACTGTGTGTTGTACCTAAAAGTGCCCAACAAGAATCCCAATGCACTATACATGGGCCCAAATGCCTTCCTTATGACAAAACTGACACTCATTTTCTTTAAAAAATCATTGGTCAAAATAGCCTTTTCAGGCTGAGAGAAGCACTTTGGTGACGTTTCACTGTAACTTGTTCCCAGTACAGTCTAAGTGGCTGCTGACTGTGTGACTTGGTTAAAAGTGGCCAAATAGAAGCCCAATCCACAATACATGAGCCCAAAGGCCTTCCTTATGACTAAACTGACACCCTCTTTCTTAAAAATATCATGGGTCTAAATAGCATTTTCAGGCTGAGAGAAACACTTTGGTGACTTTTGGCTGTAACTTGTTCCCAGTACATTCTGAGTGGCTGGTGACTGTGTGTTGTACCTAAAAGTGCCCAACAAGAATCCCAATGCACTATACATGGGCCCAAATGCCTTCCTTATGACAAAGCTGACACTCATTTTCTTAAAAAAAATCATTGGTCAAAATAGCCTTTTCAGGCTGAGAGAAGCACTTTGGTGACGTTTCACTGTAACTTGTTCCCAGTACAGTCTAAGTGGCTGCTGACTGTGTGACTTGGTTAAAAGTGGCCAAATAGAAGCCCAATCCACAATACATGAGCCCAAAGGCCTTCCTTATGACTAAACTGACACCCACTTTCTTAAAAATATCATGGGTCTAAATAGCCTTTTCAGGCTGAGAAAAGCACTTTGGTGACATTTGGCTGTAACTTGTTCCCAGTACATTCCGATTGGCTGGTGACTGTGTGTTGTACCTAAAAGTGCCCAACAAGAATCCCAATGCACTATACATGGGCCCAAATGCCTTCCTTATGACAAAACTGACACTCATTTTCTTTAAAAAATCACTGGTCAAAATAGCCTTTTCAGGCTGAGAGCAGCACTTTCGTGACGTTTCACTGTAACTTGTTCCCAGTACAGTCTAAGTGGCTGCTGACTGTGTGACTTGGTTAAAAGTGGCCAAATAGAAGCCCAATCCACAATACATGAGCCCAAAGGCCTTCCTTATGACTAAACTGACACCCACTTTCTTAAAAATATCATGGGTCTAAATAGCCTTTTCAGGCTGAGAAAAGCACTTTGGTGACATTTGGCTGTAACTTGTTCCCAGTACATTCCGATTGGCTGGTGACTGTGTGTTGTACCTAAAAGTGCCCAACAAGAATCCCAATGCACTATACATGGGCCCAAATGCCTTCCTTATGACAAAACTGACACTCATTTTCTTTAAAAAATCATTGGTCAAAATAGCCTTTTCAGGCTGAGAGAAGCACTTTGGTGACGTTTCACTTTAACTTGTTCCCAGTACAGTCTAAGTGGCTGCTGACTGTGTGACTTGGTTAAAAGTGGCCAAATAGAAGCCCAATCCACAATACATGAGCCCAAAGGCCTTCCTTATGACTAAACTGACACCCACTTTCTTAAAAATATCATGGGTCTAAATAGCCTTTTCAGGCTGAGAAAAGCACTTTGGTGACATTTGGCTGTAACTTGTTCCCAGTACATTCCGATTGGCTGGTGACTGTGTGTTGTACCTAAAAGTGCCCAACAAGAATCCCAATGCACTATACATGGGCCCAAATGCCTTCCTTATGACAAAACTGACACTCATTTTCTTTAAAAAATCACTGGTCAAAATAGCCTTTTCAGGCTGAGAGCAGCACTTTGGTGACGTTTCACTGTAACTTGTTCCCAGTACAGTCTAAGTGGCTGCTGACTGTGTGACTTGGTTAAAAGTGGCCAAATAGAAGCCCAATCCACAATACATGAGCCCAAAGGCCTTCCTTATGACTAAACTGACACCCACTTTCTTGAAAATATCATGGGTCTAAATAGCCTTTTCAGGCTGAGAAAAGCACTTTGGTGACATTTGGCTTTAACTTGTTCCCAGTACATTCCGATTGGCTGGTGACTGTGTGTTGTACCTAAAAGTGCCCAACAAGAATCCCAATGCACTATACATGGGCCCAAATGCCTTCCTTATGACAAAACTGACACTCATTTTCTTTAAAAAATCATTGGTCAAAATAGCCTTTTCAGGCTGAGAGAAGCACTTTGGTGACGTTTCACTGTAACTTGTTCCCAGTACAGTCTAAGTGGCTGCTGACTGTGTGACTTGGTTAAAAGTGGCCAAATAGAAGCCCAATCCACAATACATGAGCCCAAAGGCCTTCCTTATGACTAAACTGACACCCTCTTTCTTAAAAATATCATGGGTCTAAATAGCATTTTCAGGCTGAGAGAATCACTTTGGTGACTTTTGGCTGTAACTTGTTCCCAGTACATTCTGAGTGGCTGGTGACTGTGTGTTGTACCTAAAAGTGCCCAACAAGAATCCCAATGCACTATACATGGGCCCAAATGCCTTCCTTATGACAAAGCTGACACTCATTTTCTTAAAAAAAATCATTGGTCAAAATAGCCTTTTCAGGCTGAGAGAAGCACTTTGGTGACGTTTCACTGTAACTTGTTCCCAGTACAGTCTAAGTGGCTGCTGACTGTGTGACTTGGTTAAAAGTGGCCAAATAGAAGCCCAATCCACAATACATGAGCCCAAAGGCCTTCCTTATGACTAAACTGACACCCACTTTCTTAAAAATATCATGGGTCTAAATAGCCTTTTCAGGCTGAGAAAAGCACTTTGGTGACATTTGGCTGTAACTTGTTCCCAGTACATTCCGATTGGCTGGTGACTGTGTGTTGTACCTAAAAGTGCCCAACAAGAATCCCAATGCACTATACATGGGCCCAAATGCCTTCCTTATGACAAAACTGACACTCATTTTCTTTAAAAAATCATTGGTCAAAATAGCCTTTTCAGGCTGAGAGAAGCACTTTGGTGACGTTTCACTGTAACTTGTTCCCAGTACAGTCTAAGTGGCTGCTGACTGTGTGACTTGGTTAAAAGTGGCCAAATAGAAGCCCAATCCACAATACATGAGCCCAAAGGCCTTCCTTATGACTAAACTGACACCCACTTTCTTAAAAATATCATGGGTCTAAATAGCCTTTTCAGGCTGAGAAAAGCACTTTGGTGACATTTGGCTGTAACTTGTTCCCAGTACATTCTGAGTGGCTGGTGACTGTGTGTTGTACCTAAAAGTGCCCAACAAGAATCCCAATGCACTATACATGGGCCCAAATGCCTTCCTTATGACAAAACTGACACTCATTTTCTTTAAAAAATCATTGGTCAAAATAGCCTTTTCAGGCTGAGAGCAGCACTTTGGTGACGTTTCACTGTAACTTGTTCCCAGTACAGTCTAAGTGGCTGCTGACTGTGTGACTTGGTTAAAAGTGGCCAAATAGAAGCCCAATCCACAATACATGAGCCCAAAGGCCTTCCTTATGACTAAACTGACACCCACTTTCTTAAAAATATCATGGGTCTAAATAGCATTTTCAGGCTGAGAGAAACACTTTGGTGACATTTGGCTGTAACTTGTTCCCAGTACATTCCGATTGGCTGGTGACTGTGTGTTGTACCTAAAAGTGCCCAACAAGAATCCCAATGCACTATACATGGGCCCAAATGCCTTCCTTATGACAAAACTGACACTCATTTTCTTTAAAAAATCATTGGTCAAAATAGCCTTTTCAGGCTGAGAGAAGCACTTTGGTGACGTTTCACTGTAACTTGTTCCCAGTACAGTCTAAGTGGCTGCTGACTGTGTGACTTGGTTAAAAGTGGCCAAATAGAAGCCCAATCCACAATACATGAGCCCAAAGGCCTTCCTTATGACTAAACTGACACCCACTTTCTTAAAAATATCATGGGTCTAAATAGCCTTTTCAGGCTGAGAAAAGCACTTTGGTGACATTTGGCTGTAACTTGTTCCCAGTACATTCCGATTGGCTGGTGACTGTGTGTTGTACCTAAAAGTGCCCAACAAGAATCCCAATGCACTATACATGGGCCCAAATGCCTTCCTTATGACAAAGCTGACACTCATTTTCTTAAAAAAAAATCATTGGTCAAAATAGCCTTTTCAGGCTGAGAGAAGCACTTTGGTGACGTTTCACTGTAACTTGTTCCCAGTACAGTCTAAGTGGCTGCTGACTGTGTGACTTGGTTAAAAGTGGCCAAATAGAAGCCCAATCCACAATACATGAGCCCAAAGGCCTTCCTTATGACTAAACTGACACCCACTTTCTTAAAAATATCATGGGTCTAAATAGCCTTTTCAGGCTGAGAAAAGCACTTTGGTGACATTTGGCTGTAACTTGTTCCCAGTACATTCCGATTGGCTGGTGACTGTGTGTTGTACCTAAAAGTGCCCAACAAGAATCCCAATGCACTATACATGGGCCCAAATGCCTTCCTTATGACAAAACTGACACTCATTTTCTTTAAAAAATCACTGGTCAAAATAGCCTTTTCAGGCTGAGAGCAGCACTTTGGTGACGTTTCATTGTAACTTGTTCCCAGTACAGTCTAAGTGGCTGCTGACTGTGTGACTTGGTTAAAAGTGGCCAAATAGAAGCCCAATCCACAATACATGAGCCCAAAGGCCTTCCTTATGACTAAACTGACACCCTCTTTCTTAAAAATATCATGGGTCTAAATAGCATTTTCAGGCTGAGAGAAACACTTTGGTGACTTTTGGCTGTAACTTGTTCCCAGTACATTCTGAGTGGCTGGTGACTGTGTGTTGTACCTAAAAGTGCCCAACAAGAATCCCAATGCACTATACATGGGCCCAAATGCCTTCCTTATGACAAAGCTGACACTCATTTTCTTAAAAAAAATCATTGGTCAAAATAGCCTTTTCAGGCTGAGAGAAGCACTTTGGTGACGTTTCACTGTAACTTGTTCCCAGTACAGTCTAAGTGGCTGCTGACTGTGTGACTTGGTTAAAAGTGGCCAAATAGAAGCCCAATCCACAATACATGAGCCCAAAGGCCTTCCTTATGACTAAACTGACACCCACTTTCTTAAAAATATCATGGGTCTAAATAGCCTTTTCAGGCTGAGAAAAGCACTTTGGTGACATTTGGCTGTAACTTGTTCCCAGTACATTCCGATTGGCTGGTGACTGTGTGTTGTACCTAAAAGTGCCCAACAAGAATCCCAATGCACTATACATGGGCCCAAATGCCTTCCTTATGACAAAACTGACACTCATTTTCTTTAAAAAATCATTGGTCAAAATAGCCTTTTCAGGCTGAGAGAAGCACTTTGGTGACGTTTCACTGTAACTTGTTCCCAGTACAGTCTAAGTGGCTGCTGACTGTGTGACTTGGTTAAAAGTGGCCAAATAGAAGCCCAATCCACAATACATGAGCCCAAAGGCCTTCCTTATGACTAAACTGACACCCACTTTCTTAAAAATATCATGGGTCTAAATAGCCTTTTCAGGCTGAGAAAAGCACTTTGGTGACATTTGGCTGTAACTTGTTCCCAGTACATTCTGAGTGGCTGGTGACTGTGTGTTGTACCTAAAAGTGCCCAACAAGAATCCCAATGCACTATACATGGGCCCAAATGCCTTCCTTATGACAAAGCTGACACTCATTTTCTTAAAAAAAATCATTGGTCAAAATAGCCTTTTCAGGCTGAGAGAAGCACTTTGGTGACGTTTCACTGTAACTTGTTCCCAGTACAGTCTAAGTGGCTGCTGACTGTGTGACTTGGTTAAAAGTGGCCAAATAGAAGCCCAATCCACAATACATGAGCCCAAAGGCCTTCCTTATGACTAAACTGACACCCACTTTCTTAAAAATATCATGGGTCTAAATAGCCTTTTCAGGCTGAGAAAAGCACTTTGGTGACATTTGGCTGTAACTTGTTCCCAGTACATTCCGATTGGCTGGTGACTGTGTGTTGTACCTAAAAGTGCCCAACAAGAATCCCAATGCACTATACATGGGCCCAAATGCCTTCCTTATGACAAAGCTGACACTCATTTTCTTAAAAAAAATCATTGGTCAAAATAGCCTTTTCAGGCTGAGAGAAGCACTTTGGTGACGTTTCACTGTAACTTGTTCCCAGTACAGTCTAAGTGGCTGCTGACTGTGTGACTTGGTTAAAAGTGGCCAAATAGAAGCCCAATCCACAATACATGAGCCCAAAGGCCTTCCTTATGACTAAACTGACACCCACTTTCTTAAAAATATCATGGGTCTAAATAGCCTTTTCAGGCTGAGAAAAGCACTTTGGTGACATTTGGCTGTAACTTGTTCCCAGTACATTCCGATTGGCTGGTGACTGTGTGTTGTACCTAAAAGTGCCCAACAAGAATCCCAATGCACTATACATGGGCCCAAATGCCTTCCTTATGACAAAACTGACACTCATTTTCTTTAAAAAATCACTGGTCAAAATAGCCTTTTCAGGCTGAGAGCAGCACTTTGGTGACGTTTCACTGTAACTTGTTCCCAGTACAGTCTAAGTGGCTGCTGACTGTGTGACTTGGTTAAAAGTGGCCAAATAGAAGCCCAATCCACAATACATGAGCCCAAAGGCCTTCCTTATGACTAAACTGACACCCACTTTCTTAAAAATATCATGGGTCTAAATAGCCTTTTCAGGCTGAGAAAAGCACTTTGGTGACATTTGGCTTTAACTTGTTCCCAGTACATTCCGATTGGCTGGTGACTGTGTGTTGTACCTAAAAGTGCCCAACAAGAATCCCAATGCACTATACATGGGCCCAAATGCCTTCCTTATGACAAAACTGACACTCATTTTCTTTAAAAAATCATTGGTCAAAATAGCCTTTTCAGGCTGAGAGAAGCACTTTGGTGACGTTTCACTGTAACTTGTTCCCAGTACAGTCTAAGTGGCTGCTGACTGTGTGACTTGGTTAAAAGTGGCCAAATAGAAGCCCAATCCACAATACATGAGCCCAAAGGCCTTCCTTATGACTAAACTGACACCCACTTTCTTAAAAATATCATGGGTCTAAATAGCCTTTTCAGGCTGAGAAAAGCACTTTGGTGACATTTGGCTGTAACTTGTTCCTAGTACATTCCGATTGGCTGGTGACTGTGTGTTGTACCTAAAAGTGCCCAACAAGAATCCCAATGCACTATACATGGGCCCAAATGCCTTCCTTATGACAAAACTGACACTCATTTTCTTTAAAAAATCATTGGTCAAAATAGCCTTTTCAGGCTGAGAGAAGCACTTTGGTGACGTTTCACTGTAACTTGTTCCCAGTACAGTCTAAGTGGCTGCTGACTGTGTGACTTGGTTAAAAGTGGCCAAATAGAAGCCCAATCCACAATACATGAGCCCAAAGGCCTTCCTTATGACTAAACTGACACCCACTTTCTTAAAAATATCATGGGTCTAAATAGCCTTTTCAGGCTGAGAAAAGCACTTTGGTGACATTTGGCTGTAACTTGTTCCCAGTACATTCCGATTGGCTGGTGACTGTGTGTTGTACCTAAAAGTGCCCAACAAGAATCCCAATGCACTATACATGGGCCCAAATGCCTTCCTTATGACAAAACTGACACTCATTTTCTTTAAAAAATCATTGGTCAAAATAGCCTTTTCAGGCTGAGAGAAGCACTTTGGTGACGTTTCACTGTAACTTGTTCCCAGTACAGTCTAAGTGGCTGCTGACTGTGTGACTTGGTTAAAAGTGGCCAAATAGAAGCCCAATCCACAATACATGAGCCCAAAGGCCTTCCTTATGACTAAACTGACACCCACTTTCTTAAAAATATCATGGGTCTAAATAGCCTTTTCAGGCTGAGAAAAGCACTTTGGTGACATTTGGCTGTAACTTGTTCCCAGTACATTCCGATTGGCTGGTGACTGTGTGTTGTACCTAAAAGTGCCCAACAAGAATCCCAATGCACTATACATGGGCCCAAATGCCTTCCTTATGACAAAACTGACACTCATTTTCTTTAAAAAATCACTGGTCAAAATAGCCTTTTCAGGCTGAGAGCAGCACTTTGGTGACGTTTCACTGTAACTTGTTCCCAGTACAGTCTAAGTGGCTGCTGACTGTGTGACTTGGTTAAAAGTGGCCAAATAGAAGCCCAATCCACAATACATGAGCCCAAAGGCCTTCCTTATGACTAAACTGACACCCACTTTCTTAAAAATATCGTGGGTCTAAATAGCCTTTTCAGGCTGAGAAAAGCACTTTGGTGACATTTGGCTGTAACTTGTTCCCAGTACATTCCGATTGGCTGGTGACTGTGTGTTGTACCTAAAAGTGCCCAACAAGAATCCCAATGCACTATACATGGGCCCAAATGCCTTCCTTATGACAAAGCTGACACTCATTTTCTTAAAAAAAAATCATTGGTCAAAATAGCCTTTTCAGGCTGAGAGAAGCACTTTGGTGACGTTTCACTGTAACTTGTTCCCAGTACAGTCTAAGTGGCTGCTGACTGTGTGACTTGGTTAAAAGTGGCCAAATAGAAGCCCAATCCACAATACATGAGCCCAAAGGCCTTCCTTATGACTAAACTGACACCCACTTTCTTAAAAATATCATGGGTCTAAATAGCCTTTTCAGGCTGAGAAAAGCACTTTGGTGACATTTGGCTGTAACTTGTTCCCAGTACATTCCGATTGGCTGGTGACTGTGTGTTGTACCTAAAAGTGCCCAACAAGAATCCCAATGCACTATACATGGGCCCAAATGCCTTCCTTATGACAAAACTGACACTCATTTTCTTTAAAAAATCATTGGTCAAAATAGCCTTTTCAGGCTGAGAGAAGCACTTTGGTGACGTTTCACTTTAACTTGTTCCCAGTACAGTCTAAGTGGCTGCTGACTGTGTGACTTGGTTAAAAGTGGCCAAATAGAAGCCCAATCCACAATACATGAGCCCAAAGGCCTTCCTTATGACTAAACTGACACCCACTTTCTTAAAAATATCATGGGTCTAAATAGCCTTTTCAGGCTGAGAAAAGCACTTTGGTGACATTTGGCTGTAACTTGTTCCCAGTACATTCCGATTGGCTGGTGACTGTGTGTTGTACCTAAAAGTGCCCAACAAGAATCCCAATGCACTATACATGGGCCCAAATGCCTTCCTTATGACAAAACTGACACTCATTTTCTTTAAAAAATCATTGGTCAAAATAGCCTTTTCAGGCTGAGAGAAGCACTTTGGTGACGTTTCACTGTAACTTGTTCCCAGTACAGTCTAAGTGGCTGCTGACTGTGTGACTTGGTTAAAAGTGGCCAAATAGAAGCCCAATCCACAATACATGAGCCCAAAGGCCTTCCTTATGACTAAACTGACACCCACTTTCTTAAAAATATCATGGGTCTAAATAGCCTTTTCAGGCTGAGAAAAGCACTTTGGTGACATTTGGCTGTAACTTGTTCCCAGTACATTCCGATTGGCTGGTGACTGTGTGTTGTACCTAAAAGTGCCCAACAAGAATCCCAATGCACTATACATGGGCCCAAATGCCTTCCTTATGACAAAACTGACACTCATTTTCTTTAAAAAATCACTGGTCAAAATAGCCTTTTCAGGCTGAGAGCAGCACTTTGGTGACGTTTCACTGTAACTTGTTCCCAGTACAGTCTAAGTGGCTGCTGACTGTGTGACTTGGTTAAAAGTGGCCAAATAGAAGCCCAATCCACAATACATGAGCCCAAAGGCCTTCCTTATGACTAAACTGACACCCACTTTCTTAAAAATATCGTGGGTCTAAATAGCCTTTTCAGGCTGAGAAAAGCACTTTGGTGACATTTGGCTGTAACTTGTTCCCAGTACATTCCGATTGGCTGGTGACTGTGTGTTGTACCTAAAAGTGCCCAACAAGAATCCCAATGCACTATACATGGGCCCAAATGCCTTCCTTATGACAAAGCTGACACTCATTTTCTTAAAAAAAAATCATTGGTCAAAATAGCCTTTTCAGGCTGAGAGAAGCACTTTGGTGACGTTTCACTGTAACTTGTTCCCAGTACAGTCTAAGTGGCTGCTGACTGTGTGACTTGGTTAAAAGTGGCCAAATAGAAGCCCAATCCACAATACATGAGCCCAAAGGCCTTCCTTATGACTAAACTGACACCCACTTTCTTAAAAATATCATGGGTCTAAATAGCCTTTTCAGGCTGAGAAAAGCACTTTGGTGACATTTGGCTGTAACTTGTTCCCAGTACATTCCGATTGGCTGGTGACTGTGTGTTGTACCTAAAAGTGCCCAACAAGAATCCCAATGCACTATACATGGGCCCAAATGCCTTCCTTATGACAAAACTGACACTCATTTTCTTTAAAAAATCATTGGTCAAAATAGCCTTTTCAGGCTGAGAGAAGCACTTTGGTGACGTTTCACTTTAACTTGTTCCCAGTACAGTCTAAGTGGCTGCTGACTGTGTGACTTGGTTAAAAGTGGCCAAATAGAAGCCCAATCCACAATACATGAGCCCAAAGGCCTTCCTTATGACTAAACTGACACCCACTTTCTTAAAAATATCATGGGTCTAAATAGCCTTTTCAGGCTGAGAAAAGCACTTTGGTGACATTTGGCTTTAACTTGTTCCCAGTACATTCCGATTGGCTGGTGACTGTGTGTTGTACCTAAAAGTGCCCAACAAGAATCCCAATGCACTATACATGGGCCCAAATGCCTTCCTTATGACAAAACTGACACTCATTTTCTTTAAAAAATCATTGGTCAAAATAGCCTTTTCAGGCTGAGAGAAGCACTTTGGTGACGTTTCACTGTAACTTGTTCCCAGTACAGTCTAAGTGGCTGCTGACTGTGTGACTTGGTTAAAAGTGGCCAAATAGAAGCCCAATCCACAATACATGAGCCCAAAGGCCTTCCTTATGACTAAACTGATCCCCTCTTTCTTAAAAATATCATGGGTCTAAATAGCATTTTCAGGCTGAGAGAAACACTTTGGTGACTTTTGGCTGTAACTTGTTCCCAGTACATTCTGAGTGGCTGGTGACTGTGTGTTGTACCTAAAAGTGCCCAACAAGAATCCCAATGCACTATACATGGGCCCAAATGCCTTCCTTATGACAAAGCTGACACTCATTTTCTTAAAAAAAATCATTGGTCAAAATAGCCTTTTCAGGCTGAGAGAAGCACTTTGGTGACGTTTCACTGTAACTTGTTCCCAGTACAGTCTAAGTGGCTGCTGACTGTGTGACTTGGTTAAAAGTGGACAAATAGAAGCCCAATCCACAATACATGAGCCCAAAGGCCTTCCTTATGACTAAACTGACACCCACTTTCTTAAAAATATCATGGGTCTAAATAGCCTTTTCAGGCTGAGAAAAGCACTTTGGTGACATTTGGCTGTAACTTGTTCCCAGTACATTCCGATTGGCTGGTGACTGTGTGTTGTACCTAAAAGTGCCCAACAAGAATCCCAATGCACTATACATGGGCCCAAATGCCTTCCTTATGACAAAACTGACACTCATTTTCTTTAAAAAATCATTGGTCAAAATAGCCTTTTCAGGCTGAGAGAAGCACTTTGGTGACGTTTCACTGTAACTTGTTCCCAGTACAGTCTAAGTGGCTGCTGACTGTGTGACTTGGTTAAAAGTGGCCAAATAGAAGCCCAATCCACAATACATGAGCCCAAAGGCCTTCCTTATGACTAAACTGACACCCACTTTCTTAAAAATATCATGGGTCTAAATAGCCTTTTCAGGCTGAGAAAAGCACTTTGGTGACATTTGGCTGTAACTTGTTCCCAGTACATTCCGATTGGCTGGTGACTGTGTGTTGTACCTAAAAGTGCCCAACAAGAATCCCAATGCACTATACATGGGCCCAAATGCCTTCCTTATGACAAAACTGACACTCATTTTCTTTAAAAAATCATTGGTCAAAATAGCCTTTTCAGGCTGAGAGAAGCACTTTGGTGACGTTTCACTGTAACTTGTTCCCAGTACAGTCTAAGTGGCTGCTGACTGTGTGACTTGGTTAAAAGTGGCCAAATAGAAGCCCAATCCACAATACATGAGCCCAAAGGCCTTCCTTATGACTAAACTGACACCCACTTTCTTAAAAATATCATGGGTCTAAATAGCCTTTTCAGGCTGAGAAAAGCACTTTGGTGACATTTGGCTGTAACTTGTTCCCAGTACATTCCGATTGGCTGGTGACTGTGTGTTGTACCTAAAAGTGCCCAACAAGAATCCCAATGCACTATACATGGGCCCAAATGCCTTCCTTATGACAAAACTGACACTCATTTTCTTTAAAAAATCACTGGTCAAAATAGCCTTTTCAGGCTGAGAGCAGCACTTTGGTGACGTTTCACTGTAACTTGTTCCCAGTACAGTCTAAGTGGCTGCTGACTGTGTGACTTGGTTAAAAGTGGCCAAATAGAAGCCCAATCCACAATACATGAGCCCAAAGGCCTTCCTTATGACTAAACTGACACCCACTTTCTTAAAAATATCGTGGGTCTAAATAGCCTTTTCAGGCTGAGAAAAGCACTTTGGTGACATTTGGCTGTAACTTGTTCCCAGTACATTCCGATTGGCTGGTGACTGTGTGTTGTACCTAAAAGTGCCCAACAAGAATCCCAATGCACTATACATGGGCCCAAATGCCTTCCTTATGACAAAGCTGACACTCATTTTCTTAAAAAAAAATCATTGGTCAAAATAGCCTTTTCAGGCTGAGAGAAGCACTTTGGTGACGTTTCACTGTAACTTGTTCCCAGTACAGTCTAAGTGGCTGCTGACTGTGTGACTTGGTTAAAAGTGGCCAAATAGAAGCCCAATCCACAATACATGAGCCCAAAGGCCTTCCTTATGACTAAACTGACACCCACTTTCTTAAAAATATCATGGGTCTAAATAGCCTTTTCAGGCTGAGAAAAGCACTTTGGTGACATTTGGCTGTAACTTGTTCCCAGTACATTCCGATTGGCTGGTGACTGTGTGTTGTACCTAAAAGTGCCCAACAAGAATCCCAATGCACTATACATGGGCCCAAATGCCTTCCTTATGACAAAACTGACACTCATTTTCTTTAAAAAATCATTGGTCAAAATAGCCTTTTCAGGCTGAGAGAAGCACTTTGGTGACGTTTCACTTTAACTTGTTCCCAGTACAGTCTAAGTGGCTGCTGACTGTGTGACTTGGTTAAAAGTGGCCAAATAGAAGCCCAATCCACAATACATGAGCCCAAAGGCCTTCCTTATGACTAAACTGACACCCACTTTCTTAAAAATATCATGGGTCTAAATAGCCTTTTCAGGCTGAGAAAAGCACTTTGGTGACATTTGGCTGTAACTTGTTCCCAGTACATTCCGATTGGCTGGTGACTGTGTGTTGTACCTAAAAGTGCCCAACAAGAATCCCAATGCACTATACATGGGCCCAAATGCCTTCCTTATGACAAAACTGACACTCATTTTCTTTAAAAAATCACTGGTCAAAATAGCCTTTTCAGGCTGAGAGCAGCACTTTGGTGACGTTTCACTGTAACTTGTTCCCAGTACAGTCTAAGTGGCTGCTGACTGTGTGACTTGGTTAAAAGTGGCCAAATAGAAGCCCAATCCACAATACATGAGCCCAAAGGCCTTCCTTATGACTAAACTGACACCCACTTTCTTAAAAATATCATGGGTCTAAATAGCCTTTTCAGGCTGAGAAAAGCACTTTGGTGACATTTGGCTTTAACTTGTTCCCAGTACATTCCGATTGGCTGGTGACTGTGTGTTGTACCTAAAAGTGCCCAACAAGAATCCCAATGCACTATACATGGGCCCAAATGCCTTCCTTATGACAAAACTGACACTCATTTTCTTTAAAAAATCATTGGTCAAAATAGCCTTTTCAGGCTGAGAGAAGCACTTTGGTGACGTTTCACTGTAACTTGTTCCCAGTACAGTCTAAGTGGCTGCTGACTGTGTGACTTGGTTAAAAGTGGCCAAATAGAAGCCCAATCCACAATACATGAGCCCAAAGGCCTTCCTTATGACTAAACTGACACCCTCTTTCTTAAAAATATCATGGGTCTAAATAGCATTTTCAGGCTGAGAGAAACACTTTGGTGACTTTTGGCTGTAACTTGTTCCCAGTACATTCTGAGTGGCTGGTGACTGTGTGTTGTACCTAAAAGTGCCCAACAAGAATCCCAATGCACTATACATGGGCCCAAATGCCTTCCTTATGACAAAGCTGACACTCATTTTCTTAAAAAAAAATCATTGGTCAAAATAGCCTTTTCAGGCTGAGAGAAGCACTTTGGTGACGTTTCACTGTAACTTGTTCCCAGTACAGTCTAAGTGGCTGCTGACTGTGTGACTTGGTTAAAAGTGGCCAAATAGAAGCCCAATCCACAATACATGAGCCCAAAGGCCTTCCTTATGACTAAACTGACACCCACTTTCTTAAAAATATCATGGGTCTAAATAGCCTTTTCAGGCTGAGAAAAGCACTTTGGTGACATTTGGCTGTAACTTGTTCCCAGTACATTCCGATTGGCTGGTGACTGTGTGTTGTACCTAAAAGTGCCCAACAAGAATCCCAATGCACTATACATGGGCCCAAATGCCTTCCTTATGACAAAACTGACACTCATTTTCTTTAAAAAATCATTGGTCAAAATAGCCTTTTCAGGCTGAGAGAAGCACTTTGGTGACGTTTCACTGTAACTTGTTCCCAGTACAGTCTAAGTGGCTGCTGACTGTGTGACTTGGTTAAAAGTGGCCAAATAGAAGCCCAATCCACAATACATGAGCCCAAAGGCCTTCCTTATGACTAAACTGACACCCACTTTCTTAAAAATATCATGGGTCTAAATAGCCTTTTCAGGCTGAGAAAAGCACTTTGGTGACATTTGGCTGTAACTTGTTCCCAGTACATTCTGAGTGGCTGGTGACTGTGTGTTGTACCTAAAAGTGCCCAACAAGAATCCCAATGCACTATACATGGGCCCAAATGCCTTCCTTATGACAAAGCTGACACTCATTTTCTTAAAAAAAATCATTGGTCAAAATAGCCTTTTCAGGCTGAGAGAAGCACTTTGGTGACGTTTCACTGTAACTTGTTCCCAGTACAGTCTAAGTGGCTGCTGACTGTGTGACTTGGTTAAAAGTGGCCAAATAGAAGCCCAATCCACAATACATGAGCCCAAAGGCCTTCCTTATGACTAAACTGACACCCACTTTCTTAAAAATATCATGGGTCTAAATAGCCTTTTCAGGCTGAGAAAAGCACTTTGGTGACATTTGGCTGTAACTTGTTCCCAGTACATTCCGATTGGCTGGTGACTGTGTGTTGTACCTAAAAGTGCCCAACAAGAATCCCAATGCACTATACATGGGCCCAAATGCCTTCCTTATGACAAAACTGACACTCATTTTCTTTAAAAAAATCATTGGTCAAAATAGCCTTTTCAGGCTGAGAGCAGCACTTTGGTGACGTTTCACTGTAACTTGTTCCCAGTACAGTCTAAGTGGCTGCTGACTGTGTGACTTGGTTAAAAGTGGCCAAATAGAAGCCCAATCCACAATACATGAGCCCAAAGGCCTTCCTTATGACTAAACTGACACCCACTTTCTTAAAAATATCATGGGTCTAAATAGCATTTTCAGGCTGAGAGAAACACTTTGGTGACATTTGGCTGTAACTTGTTCCCAGTACATTCCGATTGGCTGGTGACTGTGTGTTGTACCTAAAAGTGCCCAACAAGAATCCCAATGCACTATACATGGGCCCAAATGCCTTCCTTATGACAAAACTGACACTCATTTTCTTTAAAAAATCATTGGTCAAAATAGCCTTTTCAGGCTGAGAGAAGCACTTTGGTGACGTTTCACTGTAACTTGTTCCCAGTACAGTCTAAGTGGCTGCTGACTGTGTGACTTGGTTAAAAGTGGCCAAATAGAAGCCCAATCCACAATACATGAGCCCAAAGGCCTTCCTTATGACTAAACTGACACCCACTTTCTTAAAAATATCATGGGTCTAAATAGCCTTTTCAGGCTGAGAAAAGCACTTTGGTGACATTTGGCTGTAACTTGTTCCCAGTACATTCCGATTGGCTGGTGACTGTGTGTTGTACCTAAAAGTGCCCAACAAGAATCCCAATGCACTATACATGGGCCCAAATGCCTTCCTTATGACAAAACTGACACTCATTTTCTTTAAAAAATCATTGGTCAAAATAGCCTTTTCAGGCTGAGAGAAGCACTTTGGTGACGTTTCACTGTAACTTGTTCCCAGTACAGTCTAAGTGGCTGCTGACTGTGTGACTTGGTTAAAAGTGGCCAAATAGAAGCCCAATCCACAATACATGAGCCCAAAGGCCTTCCTTATGACTAAACTGACACCCACTTTCTTAAAAATATCATGGGTCTAAATAGCCTTTTCAGGCTGAGAAAAGCACTTTGGTGACATTTGGCTGTAACTTGTTCCCAGTACATTCCGATTGGCTGGTGACTGTGTGTTGTACCTAAAAGTGCCCAACAAGAATCCCAATGCACTATACATGGGCCCAAATGCCTTCCTTATGACAAAACTGACACTCATTTTCTTTAAAAAATCACTGGTCAAAATAGCCTTTTCAGGCTGAGAGCAGCACTTTGGTGACGTTTCACTGTAACTTGTTCCCAGTACAGTCTAAGTGGCTGCTGACTGTGTGACTTGGTTAAAAGTGGCCAAATAGAAGCCCAATCCACAATACATGAGCCCAAAGGCCTTCCTTATGACTAAACTGACACCCACTTTCTTAAAAATATCGTGGGCCTAATAGCCTTTTCAGGCTGAGAAAAGCACTTTGGTGACATTTGGCTGTAACTTGTTCCCAGTACATTCCGATTGGCTGGTGACTGTGTGTTGTACCTAAAAGTGCCCAACAAGAATCCCAATGCACTATACATGGGCCCAAATGCCTTCCTTATGACAAAGCTGACACTCATTTTCTTAAAAAAAAATCATTGGTCAAAATAGCCTTTTCAGGCTGAGAGAAGCACTTTGGTGACGTTTCACTGTAACTTGTTCCCAGTACAGTCTAAGTGGCTGCTGACTGTGTGACTTGGTTAAAAGTGGCCAAATAGAAGCCCAATCCACAATACATGAGCCCAAAGGCCTTCCTTATGACTAAACTGACACCCACTTTCTTAAAAATATCATGGGTCTAAATAGCCTTTTCAGGCTGAGAAAAGCACTTTGGTGACATTTGGCTGTAACTTGTTCCCAGTACATTCCGATTGGCTGGTGACTGTGTTTTGTACCTAAAAGTGCCCAACAAGAATCCCAATGCACTATACATGGGCCCAAATGCCTTCCTTATGACAAAACTGACACTCATTTTCTTTAAAAAATCATTGGTCAAAATAGCCTTTTCAGGCTGAGAGAAGCACTTTGGTGACGTTTCACTTTAACTTGTTCCCAGTACAGTCTAAGTGGCTGCTGACTGTGTGACTTGGTTAAAAGTGGCCAAATAGAAGCCCAATCCACAATACATGAGCCCAAAGGCCTTCCTTATGACTAAACTGACACCCACTTTCTTAAAAATATCATGGGTCTAAATAGCCTTTTCAGGCTGAGAAAAGCACTTTGGTGACATTTGGCTGTAACTTGTTCCCAGTACATTCCGATTGGCTGGTGACTGTGTGTTGTACCTAAAAGTGCCCAACAAGAATCCCAATGCACTATACATGGGCCCAAATGCCTTCCTTATGACAAAACTGACACTCATTTTCTTTAAAAAATCACTGGTCAAAATAGCCTTTTCAGGCTGAGAGCAGCACTTTGGTGACGTTTCACTGTAACTTGTTCCCAGTACAGTCTAAGTGGCTGCTGACTGTGTGACTTGGTTAAAAGTGGCCAAATAGAAGCCCAATCCACAATACATGAGCCCAAAGGCCTTCCTTATGACTAAACTGACACCCACTTTCTTAAAAATATCATGGGTCTAAATAGCCTTTTCAGGCTGAGAAAAGCACTTTGGTGACATTTGGCTTTAACTTGTTCCCAGTACATTCCGATTGGCTGGTGACTGTGTGTTGTACCTAAAAGTGCCCAACAAGAATCCCAATGCACTATACATGGGCCCAAATGCCTTCCTTATGACAAAACTGACACTCATTTTCTTTAAAAAATCATTGGTCAAAATAGCCTTTTCAGGCTGAGAGAAGCACTTTGGTGACGTTTCACTGTAACTTGTTCCCAGTACAGTCTAAGTGGCTGCTGACTGTGTGACTTGGTTAAAAGTGGCCAAATAGAAGCCCAATCCACAATACATGAGCCCAAAGGCCTTCCTTATGACTAAACTGACACCCACTTTCTTAAAAATATCATGGGTCTAAATAGCCTTTTCAGGCTGAGAAAAGCACTTTGGTGACATTTGGCTGTAACTTGTTCCCAGTACATTCCGATTGGCTGGTGACTGTGTGTTGTACCTAAAAGTGCCCAACAAGAATCCCAATGCACTATACATGGGCCCAAATGCCTTCCTTATGACAAAACTGACACTCATTTTCTTTAAAAAATCATTGGTCAAAATAGCCTTTTCAGGCTGAGAGAAGCACTTTGGTGACGTTTCACTGTAACTTGTTCCCAGTACAGTCTAAGTGGCTGCTGACTGTGTGACTTGGTTAAAAGTGGCCAAATAGAAGCCCAATCCACAATACATGAGCCCAAAGGCCTTCCTTATGACTAAACTGACACCCACTTTCTTAAAAATATCATGGGTCTAAATAGCCTTTTCAGGCTGAGAAAAGCACTTTGGTGACATTTGGCTGTAACTTGTTCCCAGTACATTCCGATTGGCTGGTGACTGTGTGTTGTACCTAAAAGTGCCCAACAAGAATCCCAATGCACTATACATGGGCCCAAATGCCTTCCTTATGACAAAACTGACACTCATTTTCTTTAAAAAATCACTGGTCAAAATAGCCTTTTCAGGCTGAGAGCAGCACTTTGGTGACGTTTCACTGTAACTTGTTCCCAGTACAGTCTAAGTGGCTGCTGACTGTGTGACTTGGTTAAAAGTGGCCAAATAGAAGCCCAATCCACAATACATGAGCCCAAAGGCCTTCCTTATGACTAAACTGACACCCACTTTCTTAAAAATATCATGGGTCTAAATAGCCTTTTCAGGCTGAGAAAAGCACTTTGGTGACATTTGGCTGTAACTTGTTCCCAGTACATTCCGATTGGCTGGTGACTGTGTGTTGTACCTAAAAGTGCCCAACAAGAATCCCAATGCACTATACATGGGCCCAAATGCCTTCCTTATGACAAAACTGACACTCATTTTCTTTAAAAAATCACTGGTCAAAATAGCCTTTTCAGGCTGAGAGCAGCACTTTGGTGACGTTTCACTGTAACTTGTTCCCAGTACAGTCTAAGTGGCTGCTGACTGTGTGACTTGGTTAAAAGTGGCCAAATAGAAGCCCAATCCACAATACATGAGCCCAAAGGCCTTCCTTATGACTAAACTGACACCCACTTTCTTAAAAATATCATGGGTCTAAATAGCCTTTTCAGGCTGAGAAAAGCACTTTGGTGACATTTGGCTGTAACTTGTTCCCAGTACATTCCGATTGGCTGGTGACTGTGTGTTGTACCTAAAAGTGCCCAACAAGAATCCCAATGCACTATACATGGGCCCAAATGCCTTCCTTATGACAAAACTGACACTCATTTTCTTTAAAAAATCATTGGTCAAAATAGCCTTTTCAGGCTGAGAGAAGCACTTTGGTGACGTTTCACTGTAACTTGTTCCCAGTACAGTCTAAGTGGCTGCTGACTGTGTGACTTGGTTAAAAGTGGCCAAATAGAAGCCCAATCCACAATACATGAGCCCAAAGGCCTTCCTTATGACTAAACTGACACCCACTTTCTTAAAAATATCATGGGTCTAAATAGCCTTTTCAGGCTGAGAAAAGCACTTTGGTGACATTTGGCTGTAACTTGTTCCCAGTACATTCTGAGTGGCTGGTGACTGTGTGTTGTACCTAAAAGTGCCCAACAAGAATCCCAATGCACTATACATGGGCCCAAATGCCTTCCTTATGACAAAGCTGACACTCATTTTCTTAAAAAAAATCATTGGTCAAAATAGCCTTTTCAGGCTGAGAGAAGCACTTTGGTGACGTTTCACTGTAACTTGTTCCCAGTACAGTCTAAGTGGCTGCTGACTGTGTGACTTGGTTAAAAGTGGCCAAATAGAAGCCCAATCCACAATACATGAGCCCAAAGGCCTTCCTTATGACTAAACTGACACCCACTTTCTTAAAAATATCATGGGTCTAAATAGCCTTTTCAGGCTGAGAAAAGCACTTTGGTGACATTTGGCTGTAACTTGTTCCCAGTACATTCCGATTGGCTGGTGACTGTGTGTTGTACCTAAAAGTGCCCAACAAGAATCCCAATGCACTATACATGGGCCCAAATGCCTTCCTTATGACAAAACTGACACTCATTTTCTTTAAAAAAATCATTGGTCAAAATAGCCTTTTCAGGCTGAGAGCAGCACTTTGGTGACGTTTCACTGTAACTTGTTCCCAGTACAGTCTAAGTGGCTGCTGACTGTGTGACTTGGTTAAAAGTGGCCAAATAGAAGCCCAATCCACAATACATGAGCCCAAAGGCCTTCCTTATGACTAAACTGACACCCACTTTCTTAAAAATATCATGGGTCTAAATAGCATTTTCAGGCTGAGAGAAACACTTTGGTGACATTTGGCTGTAACTTGTTCCCAGTACATTCCGATTGGCTGGTGACTGTGTGTTGTACCTAAAAGTGCCCAACAAGAATCCCAATGCACTATACATGGGCCCAAATGCCTTCCTTATGACAAAACTGACACTCATTTTCTTTAAAAAATCATTGGTCAAAATAGCCTTTTCAGGCTGAGAGAAGCACTTTGGTGACGTTTCACTGTAACTTGTTCCCAGTACAGTCTAAGTGGCTGCTGACTGTGTGACTTGGTTAAAAGTGGCCAAATAGAAGCCCAATCCACAATACATGAGCCCAAAGGCCTTCCTTATGACTAAACTGACACCCACTTTCTTAAAAATATCATGGGTCTAAATAGCCTTTTCAGGCTGAGAAAAGCACTTTGGTGACATTTGGCTGTAACTTGTTCCCAGTACATTCCGATTGGCTGGTGACTGTGTGTTGTACCTAAAAGTGCCCAACAAGAATCCCAATGCACTATACATGGGCCCAAATGCCTTCCTTATGACAAAACTGACACTCATTTTCTTTAAAAAATCATTGGTCAAAATAGCCTTTTCAGGCTGAGAGAAGCACTTTGGTGACGTTTCACTGTAACTTGTTCCCAGTACAGTCTAAGTGGCTGCTGACTGTGTGACTTGGTTAAAAGTGGCCAAATAGAAGCCCAATCCACAATACATGAGCCCAAAGGCCTTCCTTATGACTAAACTGACACCCACTTTCTTAAAAATATCATGGGTCTAAATAGCCTTTTCAGGCTGAGAAAAGCACTTTGGTGACATTTGGCTGTAACTTGTTCCCAGTACATTCCGATTGGCTGGTGACTGTGTGTTGTACCTAAAAGTGCCCAACAAGAATCCCAATGCACTATACATGGGCCCAAATGCCTTCCTTATGACAAAGCTGACACTCATTTTCTTAAAAAAAAATCATTGGTCAAAATAGCCTTTTCAGGCTGAGAGAAGCACTTTGGTGACGTTTCACTGTAACTTGTTCCCAGTACAGTCTAAGTGGCTGCTGACTGTGTGACTTGGTTAAAAGTGGCCAAATAGAAGCCCAATCCACAATACATGAGCCCAAAGGCCTTCCTTATGACTAAACTGACACCCACTTTCTTAAAAATATCATGGGTCTAAATAGCCTTTTCAGGCTGAGAAAAGCACTTTGGTGACATTTGGCTGTAACTTGTTCCCAGTACATTCCGATTGGCTGGTGACTGTGTGTTGTACCTAAAAGTGCCCAACAAGAATCCCAATGCACTATACATGGGCCCAAATGCCTTCCTTATGACAAAACTGACACTCATTTTCTTTAAAAAATCATTGGTCAAAATAGCCTTTTCAGGCTGAGAGAAGCACTTTGGTGACGTTTCACTTTAACTTGTTCCCAGTACAGTCTAAGTGGCTGCTGACTGTGTGACTTGGTTAAAAGTGGCCAAATAGAAGCCCAATCCACAATACATGAGCCCAAAGGCCTTCCTTATGACTAAACTGACACCCACTTTCTTAAAAATATCATGGGTCTAAATAGCCTTTTCAGGCTGAGAAAAGCACTTTGGTGACATTTGGCTGTAACTTGTTCCCAGTACATTCCGATTGGCTGGTGACTGTGTGTTGTACCTAAAAGTGCCCAACAAGAATCCCAATGCACTATACATGGGCCCAAATGCCTTCCTTATGACAAAACTGACACTCATTTTCTTTAAAAAATCACTGGTCAAAATAGCCTTTTCAGGCTGAGAGCAGCACTTTGGTGACGTTTCACTGTAACTTGTTCCCAGTACAGTCTAAGTGGCTGCTGACTGTGTGACTTGGTTAAAAGTGGCCAAATAGAAGCCCAATCCACAATACATGAGCCCAAAGGCCTTCCTTATGACTAAACTGACACCCACTTTCTTAAAAATATCATGGGTCTAAATAGCCTTTTCAGGCTGAGAAAAGCACTTTGGTGACATTTGGCTTTAACTTGTTCCCAGTACATTCCGATTGGCTGGTGACTGTGTGTTGTACCTAAAAGTGCCCAACAAGAATCCCAATGCACTATACATGGGCCCAAATGCCTTCCTTATGACAAAACTGACACTCATTTTCTTTAAAAAATCATTGGTCAAAATAGCCTTTTCAGGCTGAGAGAAGCACTTTGGTGACGTTTCACTGTAACTTGTTCCCAGTACAGTCTAAGTGGCTGCTGACTGTGTGACTTGGTTAAAAGTGGCCAAATAGAAGCCCAATCCACAATACATGAGCCCAAAGGCCTTCCTTATGACTAAACTGACACCCTCTTTCTTAAAAATATCATGGGTCTAAATAGCATTTTCAGGCTGAGAGAAACACTTTGGTGACTTTTGGCTGTAACTTGTTCCCAGTACATTCTGAGTGGCTGGTGACTGTGTGTTGTACCTAAAAGTGCCCAACAAGAATCCCAATGCACTATACATGGGCCCAAATGCCTTCCTTATGACAAAGCTGACACTCATTTTCTTAAAAAAAAATCATTGGTCAAAATAGCCTTTTCAGGCTGAGAGAAGCACTTTGGTGACGTTTCACTGTAACTTGTTCCCAGTACAGTCTAAGTGGCTGCTGACTGTGTGACTTGGTTAAAAGTGGCCAAATAGAAGCCCAATCCACAATACATGAGCCCAAAGGCCTTCCTTATGACTAAACTGACACCCACTTTCTTAAAAATATCATGGGTCTAAATAGCCTTTTCAGGCTGAGAAAAGCACTTTGGTGACATTTGGCTGTAACTTGTTCCCAGTACATTCCGATTGGCTGGTGACTGTGTGTTGTACCTAAAAGTGCCCAACAAGAATCCCAATGCACTATACATGGGCCCAAATGCCTTCCTTATGACAAAACTGACACTCATTTTCTTTAAAAAATCATTGGTCAAAATAGCCTTTTCAGGCTGAGAGAAGCACTTTGGTGACGTTTCACTGTAACTTGTTCCCAGTACAGTCTAAGTGGCTGCTGACTGTGTGACTTGGTTAAAAGTGGCCAAATAGAAGCCCAATCCACAATACATGAGCCCAAAGGCCTTCCTTATGACTAAACTGACACCCACTTTCTTAAAAATATCATGGGTCTAAATAGCCTTTTCAGGCTGAGAAAAGCACTTTGGTGACATTTGGCTGTAACTTGTTCCCAGTACATTCCGATTGGCTGGTGACTGTGTGTTGTACCTAAAAGTGCCCAACAAGAATCCCAATGCACTATACATGGGCCCAAATGCCTTCCTTATGACAAAGCTGACACTCATTTTCTTAAAAAAAATCATTGGTCAAAATAGCCTTTTCAGGCTGAGAGAAGCACTTTGGTGACGTTTCACTGTAACTTGTTCCCAGTACAGTCTAAGTGGCTGCTGACTGTGTGACTTGGTTAAAAGTGGCCAAATAGAAGCCCAATCCACAATACATGAGCCCAAAGGCCTTCCTTATGACTAAACTGACACCCACTTTCTTAAAAATATCATGGGTCTAAATAGCCTTTTCAGGCTGAGAAAAGCACTTTGGTGACATTTGGCTGTAACTTGTTCCCAGTACATTCCGATTGGCTGGTGACTGTGTGTTGTACCTAAAAGTGCCCAACAAGAATCCCAATGCACTATACATGGGCCCAAATGCCTTCCTTATGACAAAACTGACACTCATTTTCTTTAAAAAAATCATTGGTCAAAATAGCCTTTTCAGGCTGAGAGCAGCACTTTGGTGACGTTTCACTGTAACTTGTTCCCAGTACAGTCTAAGTGGCTGCTGACTGTGTGACTTGGTTAAAAGTGGCCAAATAGAAGCCCAATCCACAATACATGAGCCCAAAGGCCTTCCTTATGACTAAACTGACACCCACTTTCTTAAAAATATCATGGGTCTAAATAGCATTTTCAGGCTGAGAGAAACACTTTGGTGACATTTGGCTGTAACTTGTTCCCAGTACATTCCGATTGGCTGGTGACTGTGTGTTGTACCTAAAAGTGCCCAACAAGAATCCCAATGCACTATACATGGGCCCAAATGCCTTCCTTATGACAAAACTGACACTCATTTTCTTTAAAAAATCATTGGTCAAAATAGCCTTTTCAGGCTGAGAGAAGCACTTTGGTGACGTTTCACTGTAACTTGTTCCCAGTACAGTCTAAGTGGCTGCTGACTGTGTGACTTGGTTAAAAGTGGCCAAATAGAAGCCCAATCCACAATACATGAGCCCAAAGGCCTTCCTTATGACTAAACTGACACCCACTTTCTTAAAAATATCATGGGTCTAAATAGCCTTTTCAGGCTGAGAAAAGCACTTTGGTGACATTTGGCTGTAACTTGTTCCCAGTACATTCCGATTGGCTGGTGACTGTGTGTTGTACCTAAAAGTGCCCAACAAGAATCCCAATGCACTATACATGGGCCCAAATGCCTTCCTTATGACAAAACTGACACTCATTTTCTTTAAAAAATCATTGGTCAAAATAGCCTTTTCAGGCTGAGAGAAGCACTTTGGTGACGTTTCACTGTAACTTGTTCCCAGTACAGTCTAAGTGGCTGCTGACTGTGTGACTTGGTTAAAAGTGGCCAAATAGAAGCCCAATCCACAATACATGAGCCCAAAGGCCTTCCTTATGACTAAACTGACACCCACTTTCTTAAAAATATCATGGGTCTAAATAGCCTTTTCAGGCTGAGAAAAGCACTTTGGTGACATTTGGCTGTAACTTGTTCCCAGTACATTCCGATTGGCTGGTGACTGTGTGTTGTACCTAAAAGTGCCCAACAAGAATCCCAATGCACTATACATGGGCCCAAATGCCTTCCTTATGACAAAGCTGACACTCATTTTCTTAAAAAAAAATCATTGGTCAAAATAGCCTTTTCAGGCTGAGAGAAGCACTTTGGTGACGTTTCACTGTAACTTGTTCCCAGTACAGTCTAAGTGGCTGCTGACTGTGTGACTTGGTTAAAAGTGGCCAAATAGAAGCCCAATCCACAATACATGAGCCCAAAGGCCTTCCTTATGACTAAACTGACACCCACTTTCTTAAAAATATCATGGGTCTAAATAGCCTTTTCAGGCTGAGAAAAGCACTTTGGTGACATTTGGCTGTAACTTGTTCCCAGTACATTCCGATTGGCTGGTGACTGTGTGTTGTACCTAAAAGTGCCCAACAAGAATCCCAATGCACTATACATGGGCCCAAATGCCTTCCTTATGACAAAACTGACACTCATTTTCTTTAAAAAATCATTGGTCAAAATAGCCTTTTCAGGCTGAGAGAAGCACTTTGGTGACGTTTCACTTTAACTTGTTCCCAGTACAGTCTAAGTGGCTGCTGACTGTGTGACTTGGTTAAAAGTGGCCAAATAGAAGCCCAATCCACAATACATGAGCCCAAAGGCCTTCCTTATGACTAAACTGACACCCACTTTCTTAAAAATATCATGGGTCTAAATAGCCTTTTCAGGCTGAGAAAAGCACTTTGGTGACATTTGGCTGTAACTTGTTCCCAGTACATTCCGATTGGCTGGTGACTGTGTGTTGTACCTAAAAGTGCCCAACAAGAATCCCAATGCACTATACATGGGCCCAAATGCCTTCCTTATGACAAAACTGACACTCATTTTCTTTAAAAAATCACTGGTCAAAATAGCCTTTTCAGGCTGAGAGCAGCACTTTGGTGACGTTTCACTGTAACTTGTTCCCAGTACAGTCTAAGTGGCTGCTGACTGTGTGACTTGGTTAAAAGTGGCCAAATAGAAGCCCAATCCACAATACATGAGCCCAAAGGCCTTCCTTATGACTAAACTGACACCCACTTTCTTAAAAATATCATGGGTCTAAATAGCCTTTTCAGGCTGAGAAAAGCACTTTGGTGACATTTGGCTTTAACTTGTTCCCAGTACATTCCGATTGGCTGGTGACTGTGTGTTGTACCTAAAAGTGCCCAACAAGAATCCCAATGCACTATACATGGGCCCAAATGCCTTCCTTATGACAAAACTGACACTCATTTTCTTTAAAAAATCATTGGTCAAAATAGCCTTTTCAGGCTGAGAGAAGCACTTTGGTGACGTTTCACTGTAACTTGTTCCCAGTACAGTCTAAGTGGCTGCTGACTGTGTGACTTGGTTAAAAGTGGCCAAATAGAAGCCCAATCCACAATACATGAGCCCAAAGGCCTTCCTTATGACTAAACTGACACCCTCTTTCTTAAAAATATCATGGGTCTAAATAGCATTTTCAGGCTGAGAGAAACACTTTGGTGACTTTTGGCTGTAACTTGTTCCCAGTACATTCTGAGTGGCTGGTGACTGTGTGTTGTACCTAAAAGTGCCCAACAAGAATCCCAATGCACTATACATGGGCCCAAATGCCTTCCTTATGACAAAGCTGACACTCATTTTCTTAAAAAAAAATCATTGGTCAAAATAGCCTTTTCAGGCTGAGAGAAGCACTTTGGTGACGTTTCACTGTAACTTGTTCCCAGTACAGTCTAAGTGGCTGCTGACTGTGTGACTTGGTTAAAAGTGGCCAAATAGAAGCCCAATCCACAATACATGAGCCCAAAGGCCTTCCTTATGACTAAACTGACACCCACTTTCTTAAAAATATCATGGGTCTAAATAGCCTTTTCAGGCTGAGAAAAGCACTTTGGTGACATTTGGCTGTAACTTGTTCCCAGTACATTCCGATTGGCTGGTGACTGTGTGTTGTACCTAAAAGTGCCCAACAAGAATCCCAATGCACTATACATGGGCCCAAATGCCTTCCTTATGACAAAACTGACACTCATTTTCTTTAAAAAATCATTGGTCAAAATAGCCTTTTCAGGCTGAGAGAAGCACTTTGGTGACGTTTCACTGTAACTTGTTCCCAGTACAGTCTAAGTGGCTGCTGACTGTGTGACTTGGTTAAAAGTGGCCAAATAGAAGCCCAATCCACAATACATGAGCCCAAAGGCCTTCCTTATGACTAAACTGACACCCACTTTCTTAAAAATATCATGGGTCTAAATAGCCTTTTCAGGCTGAGAAAAGCACTTTGGTGACATTTGGCTGTAACTTGTTCCCAGTACATTCCGATTGGCTGGTGACTGTGTGTTGTACCTAAAAGTGCCCAACAAGAATCCCAATGCACTATACATGGGCCCAAATGCCTTCCTTATGACAAAGCTGACACTCATTTTCTTAAAAAAAATCATTGGTCAAAATAGCCTTTTCAGGCTGAGAGAAGCACTTTGGTGACGTTTCACTGTAACTTGTTCCCAGTACAGTCTAAGTGGCTGCTGACTGTGTGACTTGGTTAAAAGTGGCCAAATAGAAGCCCAATCCACAATACATGAGCCCAAAGGCCTTCCTTATGACTAAACTGACACCCACTTTCTTAAAAATATCATGGGTCTAAATAGCCTTTTCAGGCTGAGAAAAGCACTTTGGTGACATTTGGCTGTAACTTGTTCCCAGTACATTCCGATTGGCTGGTGACTGTGTGTTGTACCTAAAAGTGCCCAACAAGAATCCCAATGCACTATACATGGGCCCAAATGCCTTCCTTATGACAAAACTGACACTCATTTTCTTTAAAAAAATCATTGGTCAAAATAGCCTTTTCAGGCTGAGAGCAGCACTTTGGTGACGTTTCACTGTAACTTGTTCCCAGTACAGTCTAAGTGGCTGCTGACTGTGTGACTTGGTTAAAAGTGGCCAAATAGAAGCCCAATCCACAATACATGAGCCCAAAGGCCTTCCTTATGACTAAACTGACACCCACTTTCTTAAAAATATCATGGGTCTAAATAGCATTTTCAGGCTGAGAGAAACACTTTGGTGACATTTGGCTGTAACTTGTTCCCAGTACATTCCGATTGGCTGGTGACTGTGTGTTGTACCTAAAAGTGCCCAACAAGAATCCCAATGCACTATACATGGGCCCAAATGCCTTCCTTATGACAAAACTGACACTCATTTTCTTTAAAAAATCATTGGTCAAAATAGCCTTTTCAGGCTGAGAGAAGCACTTTGGTGACGTTTCACTGTAACTTGTTCCCAGTACAGTCTAAGTGGCTGCTGACTGTGTGACTTGGTTAAAAGTGGCCAAATAGAAGCCCAATCCACAATACATGAGCCCAAAGGCCTTCCTTATGACTAAACTGACACCCACTTTCTTAAAAATATCATGGGTCTAAATAGCCTTTTCAGGCTGAGAAAAGCACTTTGGTGACATTTGGCTGTAACTTGTTCCCAGTACATTCCGATTGGCTGGTGACTGTGTGTTGTACCTAAAAGTGCCCAACAAGAATCCCAATGCACTATACATGGGCCCAAATGCCTTCCTTATGACAAAACTGACACTCATTTTCTTTAAAAAATCATTGGTCAAAATAGCCTTTTCAGGCTGAGAGAAGCACTTTGGTGACGTTTCACTGTAACTTGTTCCCAGTACAGTCTAAGTGGCTGCTGACTGTGTGACTTGGTTAAAAGTGGCCAAATAGAAGCCCAATCCACAATACATGAGCCCAAAGGCCTTCCTTATGACTAAACTGACACCCACTTTCTTAAAAATATCATGGGTCTAAATAGCCTTTTCAGGCTGAGAAAAGCACTTTGGTGACATTTGGCTGTAACTTGTTCCCAGTACATTCCGATTGGCTGGTGACTGTGTGTTGTACCTAAAAGTGCCCAACAAGAATCCCAATGCACTATACATGGGCCCAAATGCCTTCCTTATGACAAAACTGACACTCATTTTCTTTAAAAAATCATTGGTCAAAATAGCCTTTTCAGGCTGAGAGAAGCACTTTGGTGACGTTTCACTGTAACTTGTTCCCAGTACAGTCTAAGTGGCTGCTGACTGTGTGACTTGGTTAAAAGTGGCCGAATAGAAGCCCAATCCACAATACATGAGCCCAAAGGCCTTCCTTATGACTAAACTGACACCCACTTTCTTAAAAATATCATGGGTCTAAATAGCCTTTTCAGGCTGAGAAAAGCACTTTGGTGACATTTGGCTGTAACTTGTTCCCAGTACATTCCGATTGGCTGGTGACTGTGTGTTGTACCTAAAAGTGCCCAACAAGAATCCCAATGCACTATACATGGGCCCAAATGCCTTCCTTATGACAAAACTGACACTCATTTTCTTTAAAAAATCACTGGTCAAAATAGCCTTTTCAGGCTGAGAGCAGCACTTTGGTGACGTTTCACTGTAACTTGTTCCCAGTACAGTCTAAGTGGCTGCTGACTGTGTGACTTGGTTAAAAGTGGCCAAATAGAAGCCCAATCCACAATACATGAGCCCAAAGGCCTTCCTTATGACTAAACTGACACCCACTTTCTTAAAAATATCGTGGGCCTAATAGCCTTTTCAGGCTGAGAAAAGCACTTTGGTGACATTTGGCTGTAACTTGTTCCCAGTACATTCCGATTGGCTGGTGACTGTGTGTTGTACCTAAAAGTGCCCAACAAGAATCCCAATGCACTATACATGGGCCCAAATGCCTTCCTTATGACAAAGCTGACACTCATTTTCTTAAAAAAAAATCATTGGTCAAAATAGCCTTTTCAGGCTGAGAGAAGCACTTTGGTGACGTTTCACTGTAACTTGTTCCCAGTACAGTCTAAGTGGCTGCTGACTGTGTGACTTGGTTAAAAGTGGCCAAATAGAAGCCCAATCCACAATACATGAGCCCAAAGGCCTTCCTTATGACTAAACTGACACCCACTTTCTTAAAAATATCATGGGTCTAAATAGCCTTTTCAGGCTGAGAAAAGCACTTTGGTGACATTTGGCTGTAACTTGTTCCCAGTACATTCCGATTGGCTGGTGACTGTGTTTTGTACCTAAAAGTGCCCAACAAGAATCCCAATGCACTATACATGGGCCCAAATGCCTTCCTTATGACAAAACTGACACTCATTTTCTTTAAAAAATCATTGGTCAAAATAGCCTTTTCAGGCTGAGAGAAGCACTTTGGTGACGTTTCACTTTAACTTGTTCCCAGTACAGTCTAAGTGGCTGCTGACTGTGTGACTTGGTTAAAAGTGGCCAAATAGAAGCCCAATCCACAATACATGAGCCCAAAGGCCTTCCTTATGACTAAACTGACACCCACTTTCTTAAAAATATCATGGGTCTAAATAGCCTTTTCAGGCTGAGAAAAGCACTTTGGTGACATTTGGCTGTAACTTGTTCCCAGTACATTCCGATTGGCTGGTGACTGTGTGTTGTACCTAAAAGTGCCCAACAAGAATCCCAATGCACTATACATGGGCCCAAATGCCTTCCTTATGACAAAACTGACACTCATTTTCTTTAAAAAATCACTGGTCAAAATAGCCTTTTCAGGCTGAGAGCAGCACTTTGGTGACGTTTCACTGTAACTTGTTCCCAGTACAGTCTAAGTGGCTGCTGACTGTGTGACTTGGTTAAAAGTGGCCAAATAGAAGCCCAATCCACAATACATGAGCCCAAAGGCCTTCCTTATGACTAAACTGACACCCACTTTCTTAAAAATATCATGGGTCTAAATAGCCTTTTCAGGCTGAGAAAAGCACTTTGGTGACATTTGGCTTTAACTTGTTCCCAGTACATTCCGATTGGCTGGTGACTGTGTGTTGTACCTAAAAGTGCCCAACAAGAATCCCAATGCACTATACATGGGCCCAAATGCCTTCCTTATGACAAAACTGACACTCATTTTCTTTAAAAAATCACTGGTCAAAATAGCCTTTTCAGGCTGAGAGCAGCACTTTGGTGACGTTTCACTGTAACTTGTTCCCAGTACAGTCTAAGTGGCTGCTGACTGTGTGACTTGGTTAAAAGTGGCCAAATAGAAGCCCAATCCACAATACATGAGCCCAAAGGCCTTCCTTATGACTAAACTGACACCCACTTTCTTAAAAATATCATGGGTCTAAATAGCCTTTTCAGGCTGAGAAAAGCACTTTGGTGACATTTGGCTGTAACTTGTTCCCAGTACATTCCGATTGGCTGGTGACTGTGTGTTGTACCTAAAAGTGCCCAACAAGAATCCCAATGCACTATACATGGGCCCAAATGCCTTCCTTATGACAAAACTGACACTCATTTTCTTTAAAAAATCATTGGTCAAAATAGCCTTTTCAGGCTGAGAGCAGCACTTTGGTGACGTTTCACTGTAACTTGTTCCCAGTACAGTCTAAGTGGCTGCTGACTGTGTGACTTGGTTAAAAGTGGCCAAATAGAAGCCCAATCCACAATACATGAGCCCAAAGGCCTTCCTTATGTCTAAACTGACACCCACTTTCTTAAAAATATCATGGGTCTAAATAGCCTTTTCAGGCTGAGAAAAGCACTTTGGTGACATTTGGCTGTAACTTGTTCCCAGTACATTCCGATTGGCTGGTGACTGTGTGTTGTACCTAAAAGTGCCCAACAAGAATCCCAATGCACTATACATGGGCCCAAATGCCTTCCTTATGACAAAACTGACACTCATTTTCTTTAAAAAATCATTGGTCAAAATAGCCTTTTCAGGCTGAGAGAAGCACTTTGGTGACGTTTCACTGTAACTTGTTCCCAGTACAGTCTAAGTGGCTGCTGACTGTGTGACTTGGTTAAAAGTGGCCAAATAGAAGCCCAATCCACAATACATGAGCCCAAAGGCCTTCCTTATGACTAAACTGACACCCACTTTCTTAAAAATATCATGGGTCTAAATAGCCTTTTCAGGCTGAGAAAAGCACTTTGGTGACATTTGGCTGTAACTTGTTCCCAGTACATTCCGATTGGCTGGTGACTGTGTGTTGTACCTAAAAGTGCCCAACAAGAATCCCAATGCACTATACATGGGCCCAAATGCCTTCCTTATGACAAAACTGACACTCATTTTCTTTAAAAAATCATTGGTCAAAATAGCCTTTTCAGGCTGAGAGAAGCACTTTGGTGACGTTTCACTGTAACTTGTTCCCAGTACAGTCTAAGTGGCTGCTGACTGTGTGACTTGGTTAAAAGTGGCCAAATAGAAGCCCAATCCACAATACATGAGCCCAAAGGCCTTCCTTATGACTAAACTGACACCCACTTTCTTAAAAATATCATGGGTCTAAATAGCCTTTTCAGGCTGAGAAAAGCACTTTGGTGACATTTGGCTGTAACTTGTTCCCAGTACATTCCGATTGGCTGGTGACTGTGTGTTGTACCTAAAAGTGCCCAACAAGAATCCCAATGCACTATACATGGGCCCAAATGCCTTCCTTATGACAAAACTGACACTCATTTTCTTTAAAAAATCACTGGTCAAAATAGCCTTTTCAGGCTGAGAGCAGCACTTTGGTGACGTTTCACTGTAACTTGTTCCCAGTACAGTCTAAGTGGCTGCTGACTGTGTGACTTGGTTAAAAGTGGCCAAATAGAAGCCCAATCCACAATACATGAGCCCAAAGGCCTTCCTTATGACTAAACTGACACCCACTTTCTTAAAAATATCATGGGTCTAAATAGCCTTTTCAGGCTGAGAAAAGCACTTTGGTGACATTTGGCTGTAACTTGTTCCCAGTACATTCCGATTGGCTGGTGACTGTGTGTTGTACCTAAAAGTGCCCAACAAGAATCCCAATGCACTATACATGGGCCCAAATGCCTTCCTTATGACAAAACTGACACTCATTTTCTTTAAAAAATCACTGGTCAAAATAGCCTTTTCAGGCTGAGAGCAGCACTTTGGTGACGTTTCACTGTAACTTGTTCCCAGTACAGTCTAAGTGGCTGCTGACTGTGTGACTTGGTTAAAAGTGGCCAAATAGAAGCCCAATCCACAATACATGAGCCCAAAGGCCTTCCTTATGACTAAACTGACACCCACTTTCTTAAAAATATCATGGGTCTAAATAGCCTTTTCAGGCTGAGAAAAGCACTTTGGTGACATTTGGCTGTAACTTGTTCCCAGTACATTCCGATTGGCTGGTGACTGTGTGTTGTACCTAAAAGTGCCCAACAAGAATCCCAATGCACTATACATGGGCCCAAATGCCTTCCTAATGACAAAACTGACACTCATTTTCTTTAAAAAATCATTGGTCAAAATAGCCTTTTCAGGCTGAGAGCAGCACTTTGGTGACGTTTCACTGTAACTTGTTCCCAGTACAGTCTAAGTGGCTGCTGACTGTGTGACTTGGTTAAAAGTGGCCAAATAGAAGCCCAATCCACAATACATGAGCCCAAAGGCCTTCCTTATGACTAAACTGACACCCACTTTCTTAAAAATATCATGGGTCTAAATAGCCTTTTCAGGCTGAGAAAAGCACTTTGGTGACATTTGGCTGTAACTTGTTCCCAGTACATTCCGATTGGCTGGTGACTGTGTGTTGTACCTAAAAGTGCCCAACAAGAATCCCAATGCACTATACATGGGCCCAAATGCCTTCCTTATGACAAAACTGACACTCATTTTCTTTAAAAAATCATTGGTCAAAATAGCCTTTTCAGGCTGAGAGAAGCACTTTGGTGACGTTTCACTGTAACTTGTTCCCAGTACAGTCTAAGTGGCTGCTGACTGTGTGACTTGGTTAAAAGTGGCCAAATAGAAGCCCAATCCACAATACATGAGCCCAAAGGCCTTCCTTATGACTAAACTGACACCCACTTTCTTAAAAATATCATGGGTCTAAATAGCCTTTTCAGGCTGAGAAAAGCACTTTGGTGACATTTGGCTGTAACTTGTTCCCAGTACATTCCGATTGGCTGGTGACTGTGTGTTGTACCTAAAAGTGCCCAACAAGAATCCCAATGCACTATACATGGGCCCAAATGCCTTCCTTATGACAAAACTGACACTCATTTTCTTTAAAAAATCATTGGTCAAAATAGCCTTTTCAGGCTGAGAGAAGCACTTTGGTGACGTTTCACTGTAACTTGTTCCCAGTACAGTCTAAGTGGCTGCTGACTGTGTGACTTGGTTAAAAGTGGCCAAATAGAAGCCCAATCCACAATACATGAGCCCAAAGGCCTTCCTTATGACTAAACTGACACCCACTTTCTTAAAAATATCATGGGTCTAAATAGCCTTTTCAGGCTGAGAAAAGCACTTTGGTGACATTTGGCTGTAACTTGTTCCCAGTACATTCCGATTGGCTGGTGACTGTGTGTTGTACCTAAAAGTGCCCAACAAGAATCCCAATGCACTATACATGGGCCCAAATGCCTTCCTTATGACAAAACTGACACTCATTTTCTTTAAAAAATCACTGGTCAAAATAGCCTTTTCAGGCTGAGAGCAGCACTTTGGTGACAATTCACTGTAACTTGTTCCCAGTACAGTCTAAGTGGCTGCTGACTGTGTGACTTGGTTAAAAGTGGCCAAATAGAAGCCCAATCCACAATACATGAGCCCAAAGGCCTTCCTTATGACTAAACTGACACCCACTTTCTTAAAAATATCGTGGGTCTAAATAGCCTTTTCAGGCTGAGAAAAGCACTTTGGTGACATTTGGCTGTAACTTGTTCCCAGTACATTCCGATTGGCTGGTGACTGTGTGTTGTACCTAAAAGTGCCCAACAAGAATCCCAATGCACTATACATGGGCCCAAATGCCTTCCTTATGACAAAGCTGACACTCATTTTCTTAAAAAAAAATCATTGGTCAAAATAGCCTTTTCAGGCTGAGAGAAGCACTTTGGTGACGTTTCACTGTAACTTGTTCCCAGTACAGTCTAAGTGGCTGCTGACTGTGTGACTTGGTTAAAAGTGGCCAAATAGAAGCCCAATCCACAATACATGAGCCCAAAGGCCTTCCTTATGACTAAACTGACACCCACTTTCTTAAAAATATCATGGGTCTAAATAGCCTTTTCAGGCTGAGAAAAGCACTTTGGTGACATTTGGCTGTAACTTGTTCCCAGTACATTCCGATTGGCTGGTGACTGTGTGTTGTACCTAAAAGTGCCCAACAAGAATCCCAATGCACTATACATGGGCCCAAATGCCTTCCTTATGACAAAACTGACACTCATTTTCTTTAAAAAATCATTGGTCAAAATAGCCTTTTCAGGCTGAGAGAAGCACTTTGGTGACGTTTCACTTTAACTTGTTCCCAGTACAGTCTAAGTGGCTGCTGACTGTGTGACTTGGTTAAAAGTGGCCAAATAGAAGCCCAATCCACAATACATGAGCCCAAAGGCCTTCCTTATGACTAAACTGACACCCACTTTCTTAAAAATATCATGGGTCTAAATAGCCTTTTCAGGCTGAGAAAAGCACTTTGGTGACATTTGGCTGTAACTTGTTCCCAGTACATTCCGATTGGCTGGTGACTGTGTGTTGTACCTAAAAGTGCCCAACAAGAATCCCAATGCACTATACATGGGCCCAAATGCCTTCCTTATGACAAAACTGACACTCATTTTCTTTAAAAAATCACTGGTCAAAATAGCCTTTTCAGGCTGAGAGCAGCACTTTGGTGACGTTTCACTGTAACTTGTTCCCAGTACAGTCTAAGTGGCTGCTGACTGTGTGACTTGGTTAAAAGTGGCCAAATAGAAGCCCAATCCACAATACATGAGCCCAAAGGCCTTCCTTATGACTAAACTGACACCCACTTTCTTAAAAATATCATGGGTCTAAATAGCCT
Organism: Gymnoscopelus microlampas; assembly: GCF_963454915.1. Taxonomy (NCBI): domain Eukaryota; kingdom Metazoa; phylum Chordata; class Actinopteri; order Myctophiformes; family Myctophidae; genus Gymnoscopelus; species Gymnoscopelus microlampas. Next base: position 116,679 of record NW_028155791.1, on the reverse strand, counting down.
TTTCAGGCTGAGAAAAGCACTTTGGTGACATTTGGCTTTAACTTGTTCCCAGTACATTCCGATTGGCTGGTGACTGTGTGTTGTACCTAAAAGTGCCCAACAAGAATCCCAATGCACTATACATGGGCCCAAATGCCTTCCTTATGACAAAACTGACACTCATTTTCTTTAAAAAATCATTGGTCAAAATAGCCTTTTCAGGCTGAGAGCAGCACTTTGGTGACGTTTCACTGTAACTTGTTCCCAGTACAGTCTAAGTGGCTGCTGACTGTGTGACTTGGTTAAAAGTGGCCAAATAGAAGCCCAATCCACAATACATGAGCCCAAAGGCCTTCCTTATGACTAAACTGACACCCACTTTCTTAAAAATATCATGGGTCTAAATAGCATTTTCAGGCTGAGAGAAACACTTTGGTGACATTTGGCTGTAACTTGTTCCCAGTACATTCCGATTGGCTGGTGACTGTGTGTTGTACCTAAAAGTGCCCAACAAGAATCCCAATGCACTATACATGGGCCCAAATGCCTTCCTTATGACAAAACTGACACTCATTTTCTTTAAAAAATCATTGGTCAAAATAGCCTTTTCAGGCTGAGAGAAGCACTTTGGTGACGTTTCACTGTAACTTGTTCCCAGTACAGTCTAAGTGGCTGCTGACTGTGTGACTTGGTTAAAAGTGGCCAAATAGAAGCCCAATCCACAATACATGAGCCCAAAGGCCTTCCTTATGACTAAACTGACACCCACTTTCTTAAAAATATCATGGGTCTAAATAGCCTTTTCAGGCTGAGAAAAGCACTTTGGTGACATTTGGCTGTAACTTGTTCCCAGTACATTCCGATTGGCTGGTGACTGTGTGTTGTACCTAAAAGTGCCCAACAAGAATCCCAATGCACTATACATGGGCCCAAATGCCTTCCTTATGACAAAACTGACACTCATTTTCTTTAAAAAATCATTGGTCAAAATAGCCTTTTCAGGCTGAGAGAAGCACTTTGGTGACGTTTCACTGTAACTTGTTCCCAGTACAGTCTAAGTGGCTGCTGACTGTGTGACTTGGTTAAAAGTGGCCAAATAGAAGCCCAATCCACAATACATGAGCCCAAAGGCCTTCCTTATGACTAAACTGACACCCACTTTCTTAAAAATATCATGGGTCTAAATAGCCTTTTCAGGCTGAGAAAAGCACTTTGGTGACATTTGGCTGTAACTTGTTCCCAGTACATTCCGATTGGCTGGTGACTGTGTGTTGTACCTAAAAGTGCCCAACAAGAATCCCAATGCACTATACATGGGCCCAAATGCCTTCCTTATGACAAAACTGACACTCATTTTCTTTAAAAAATCACTGGTCAAAATAGCCTTTTCAGGCTGAGAGCAGCACTTTGGTGACGTTTCACTGTAACTTGTTCCCAGTACAGTCTAAGTGGCTGCTGACTGTGTGACTTGGTTAAAAGTGGCCAAATAGAAGCCCAATCCACAATACATGAGCCCAAAGGCCTTCCTTATGACTAAACTGACACCCACTTTCTTAAAAATATCATGGGTCTAAATAGCCTTTTCAGGCTGAGAAAAGCACTTTGGTGACATTTGGCTGTAACTTGTTCCCAGTACATTCCGATTGGCTGGTGACTGTGTGTTGTACCTAAAAGTGCCCAACAAGAATCCCAATGCACTATACATGGGCCCAAATGCCTTCCTTATGACAAAACTGACACTCATTTTCTTTAAAAAATCACTGGTCAAAATAGCCTTTTCAGGCTGAGAGCAGCACTTTGGTGACGTTTCACTGTAACTTGTTCCCAGTACAGTCTAAGTGGCTGCTGACTGTGTGACTTGGTTAAAAGTGGCCAAATAGAAGCCCAATCCACAATACATGAGCCCAAAGGCCTTCCTTATGACTAAACTGACACCCACTTTCTTAAAAATATCATGGGTCTAAATAGCCTTTTCAGGCTGAGAAAAGCACTTTGGTGACATTTGGCTGTAACTTGTTCCCAGTACATTCCGATTGGCTGGTGACTGTGTGTTGTACCTAAAAGTGCCCAACAAGAATCCCAATGCACTATACATGGGCCCAAATGCCTTCCTAATGACAAAACTGACACTCATTTTCTTTAAAAAATCATTGGTCAAAATAGCCTTTTCAGGCTGAGAGCAGCACTTTGGTGACGTTTCACTGTAACTTGTTCCCAGTACAGTCTAAGTGGCTGCTGACTGTGTGACTTGGTTAAAAGTGGCCAAATAGAAGCCCAATCCACAATACATGAGCCCAAAGGCCTTCCTTATGACTAAACTGACACCCACTTTCTTAAAAATATCATGGGTCTAAATAGCCTTTTCAGGCTGAGAAAAGCACTTTGGTGACATTTGGCTGTAACTTGTTCCCAGTACATTCCGATTGGCTGGTGACTGTGTGTTGTACCTAAAAGTGCCCAACAAGAATCCCAATGCACTATACATGGGCCCAAATGCCTTCCTTATGACAAAACTGACACTCATTTTCTTTAAAAAATCATTGGTCAAAATAGCCTTTTCAGGCTGAGAGAAGCACTTTGGTGACGTTTCACTGTAACTTGTTCCCAGTACAGTCTAAGTGGCTGCTGACTGTGTGACTTGGTTAAAAGTGGCCAAATAGAAGCCCAATCCACAATACATGAGCCCAAAGGCCTTCCTTATGACTAAACTGACACCCACTTTCTTAAAAATATCATGGGTCTAAATAGCCTTTTCAGGCTGAGAAAAGCACTTTGGTGACATTTGGCTGTAACTTGTTCCCAGTACATTCCGATTGGCTGGTGACTGTGTGTTGTACCTAAAAGTGCCCAACAAGAATCCCAATGCACTATACATGGGCCCAAATGCCTTCCTTATGACAAAACTGACACTCATTTTCTTTAAAAAATCATTGGTCAAAATAGCCTTTTCAGGCTGAGAGAAGCACTTTGGTGACGTTTCACTGTAACTTGTTCCCAGTACAGTCTAAGTGGCTGCTGACTGTGTGACTTGGTTAAAAGTGGCCAAATAGAAGCCCAATCCACAATACATGAGCCCAAAGGCCTTCCTTATGACTAAACTGACACCCACTTTCTTAAAAATATCATGGGTCTAAATAGCCTTTTCAGGCTGAGAAAAGCACTTTGGTGACATTTGGCTGTAACTTGTTCCCAGTACATTCCGATTGGCTGGTGACTGTGTGTTGTACCTAAAAGTGCCCAACAAGAATCCCAATGCACTATACATGGGCCCAAATGCCTTCCTTATGACAAAACTGACACTCATTTTCTTTAAAAAATCACTGGTCAAAATAGCCTTTTCAGGCTGAGAGCAGCACTTTGGTGACGTTTCACTGTAACTTGTTCCCAGTACAGTCTAAGTGGCTGCTGACTGTGTGACTTGGTTAAAAGTGGCCAAATAGAAGCCCAATCCACAATACATGAGCCCAAAGGCCTTCCTTATGACTAAACTGACACCCACTTTATTAAAAATATCGTGGGCCTAATAGCCTTTTCAGGCTGAGAAAAGCACTTTGGTGACATTTGGCTGTAACTTGTTCCCAGTACATTCCGATTGGCTGGTGACTGTGTGTTGTACCTAAAAGTGCCCAACAAGAATCCCAATGCACTATACATGGGCCCAAATGCCTTCCTTATGACAAAGCTGACACTCATTTTCTTAAAAAAAAATCATTGGTCAAAATAGCCTTTTCAGGCTGAGAGAAGCACTTTGGTGACGTTTCACTGTAACTTGTTCCCAGTACAGTCTAAGTGGCTGCTGACTGTGTGACTTGGTTAAAAGTGGCCAAATAGAAGCCCAATCCACAATACATGAGCCCAAAGGCCTTCCTTATGACTAAACTGACACCCACTTTCTTAAAAATATCATGGGTCTAAATAGCCTTTTCAGGCTGAGAAAAGCACTTTGGTGACATTTGGCTTTAACTTGTTCCCAGTACATTCCGATTGGCTGGTGACTGTGTGTTGTACCTAAAAGTGCCCAACAAGAATCCCAATGCACTATACATGGGCCCAAATGCCTTCCTTATGACAAAACTGACACTCATTTTCTTTAAAAAATCATTGGTCAAAATAGCCTTTTCAGGCTGAGAGAAGCACTTTGGTGACGTTTCACTGTAACTTGTTCCCAGTACAGTCTAAGTGGCTGCTGACTGTGTGACTTGGTTAAAAGTGGCCAAATAGAAGCCCAATCCACAATACATGAGCCCAAAGGCCTTCCTTATGACTAAACTGACACCCACTTTCTTAAAAATATCATGGGTCTAAATAGCCTTTTCAGGCTGAGAAAAGCACTTTGGTGACATTTGGCTGTAACTTGTTCCCAGTACATTCCGATTGGCTGGTGACTGTGTGTTGTACCTAAAAGTGCCCAACAAAAATCCCAATGCACTATACATGGGCCCAAATGCCTTCCTTATGACAAAACTGACACTCATTTTCTTTAAAAAATCATTGGTCAAAATAGCCTTTTCAGGCTGAGAGAAGCACTTTGGTGACGTTTCACTGTAACTTGTTCCCAGTACAGTCTAAGTGGCTGCTGACTGTGTGACTTGGTTAAAAGTGGCCAAATAGAAGCCCAATCCACAATACATGAGCCCAAAGGCCTTCCTTATGACTAAACTGACACCCACTTTCTTAAAAATATCATGGGTCTAAATAGCCTTTTCAGGCTGAGAAAAGCACTTTGGTGACATTTGGCTGTAACTTGTTCCCAGTACATTCCGATTGGCTGGTGACTGTGTGTTGTACCTAAAAGTGCCCAACAAGAATCCCAATGCACTATACATGGGCCCAAATGCCTTCCTTATGACAAAACTGACACTCATTTTCTTTAAAAAATCACTGGTCAAAATAGCCTTTTCAGGCTGAGAGCAGCACTTTGGTGACGTTTCACTGTAACTTGTTCCCAGTACAGTCTAAGTGGCTGCTGACTGTGTGACTTGGTTAAAAGTGGCCAAATAGAAGCCCAATCCACAATACATGAGCCCAAAGGCCTTCCTTATGACTAAACTGACACCCACTTTCTTAAAAATATCATGGGTCTAAATAGCCTTTTCAGGCTGAGAAAAGCACTTTGGTGACATTTGGCTGTAACTTGTTCCCAGTACATTCCGATTGGCTGGTGACTGTGTGTTGTACCTAAAAGTGCCCAACAAGAATCCCAATGCACTATACATGGGCCCAAATGCCTTCCTTATGACAAAACTGACACTCATTTTCTTTAAAAAATCACTGGTCAAAATAGCCTTTTCAGGCTGAGAGCAGCACTTTGGTGACGTTTCACTGTAACTTGTTCCCAGTACAGTCTAAGTGGCTGCTGACTGTGTGACTTGGTTAAAAGTGGCCAAATAGAAGCCCAATCCACAATACATGAGCCCAAAGGCCTTCCTTATGACTAAACTGACACCCACTTTCTTAAAAATATCATGGGTCTAAATAGCCTTTTCAGGCTGAGAAAAGCACTTTGGTGACATTTGGCTGTAACTTGTTCCCAGTACATTCCGATTGGCTGGTGACTGTGTGTTGTACCTAAAAGTGCCCAACAAGAATCCCAATGCACTATACATGGGCCCAAATGCCTTCCTTATGACAAAACTGACACTCATTTTCTTTAAAAAATCATTGGTCAAAATAGCCTTTTCAGGCTGAGAGCAGCACTTTGGTGACGTTTCACTGTAACTTGTTCCCAGTACAGTCTAAGTGGCTGCTGACTGTGTGACTTGGTTAAAAGTGGCCAAATAGAAGCCCAATCCACAATACATGAGCCCAAAGGCCTTCCTTATGACTAAACTGACACCCACTTTCTTAAAAATATCATGGGTCTAAATAGCCTTTTCAGGCTGAGAAAAGCACTTTGGTGACATTTGGCTGTAACTTGTTCCCAGTACATTCCGATTGGCTGGTGACTGTGTGTTGTACCTAAAAGTGCCCAACAAGAATCCCAATGCACTATACATGGGCCCAAATGCCTTCCTTATGACAAAACTGACACTCATTTTCTTTAAAAAATCATTGGTCAAAATAACCTTTTCAGGCTGAGAGAAGCACTTTGGTGACGTTTCACTGTAACTTGTTCCCAGTACAGTCTAAGTGGCTGCTGACTGTGTGACTTGGTTAAAAGTGGCCAAATAGAAGCCCAATCCACAATACATGAGCCCAAAGGCCTTCCTTATGACTAAACTGACACCCTCTTTCTTAAAAATATCATGGGTCTAAATAGCATTTTCAGGCTGAGAGAAACACTTTGGTGACTTTTGGCTGTAACTTGTTCCCAGTACATTCTGAGTGGCTGGTGACTGTGTGTTGTACCTAAAAGTGCCCAACAAGAATCCCAATGCACTATACATGGGCCCAAATGCCTTCCTTATGACAAAGCTGACACTCATTTTCTTAAAAAAAATCATTGGTCAAAATAGCCTTTTCAGGCTGAGAGAAGCACTTTGGTGACGTTTCACTGTAACTTGTTCCCAGTACAGTCTAAGTGGCTGCTGACTGTGTGACTTGGTTAAAAGTGGCCAAATAGAAGCCCAATCCACAATACATGAGCCCAAAGGCCTTCCTTATGACTAAACTGACACCCACTTTCTTAAAAATATCATGGGTCTAAATAGCCTTTTCAGGCTGAGAAAAGCACTTTGGTGACATTTGGCTGTAACTTGTTCCCAGTACATTCCGATTGGCTGGTGACTGTGTGTTGTACCTAAAAGTGCCCAACAAGAATCCCAATGCACTATACATGGGCCCAAATGCCTTCCTTATGACAAAATTGACACTCATTTTCTTTAAAAAATCATTGGTCAAAATAGCCTTTTCAGGCTGAGAGAAGCACTTTGGTGACGTTTCACTGTAACTTGTTCCCAGTACAGTCTAAGTGGCTGCTGACTGTGTGACTTGGTTAAAAGTGGCCAAATAGAAGCCCAATCCACAATACATGAGCCCAAAGGCCTTCCTTATGACTAAACTGACACCCACTTTCTTAAAAATATCATGGGTCTAAATAGCCTTTTCAGGCTGAGAAAAGCACTTTGGTGACATTTGGCTGTAACTTGTTCCCAGTACATTCTGAGTGGCTGGTGACTGTGTGTTGTACCTAAAAGTGCCCAACAAGAATCCCAATGCACTATACATGGGCCCAAATGCCTTCCTTATGACAAAACTGACACTCATTTTCTTTAAAAAATCATTGGTCAAAATAGCCTTTTCAGGCTGAGAGCAGCACTTTGGTGACGTTTCACTGTAACTTGTTCCCAGTACAGTCTAAGTGGCTGCTGACTGTGTGACTTGGTTAAAAGTGGCCAAATAGAAGCCCAATCCACAATACATGAGCCCAAAGGCCTTCCTTATGACTAAACTGACACCCACTTTCTTAAAAATATCATGGGTCTAAATAGCATTTTCAGGCTGAGAGAAACACTTTGGTGACATTTGGCTGTAACTTGTTCCCAGTACATTCCGATTGGCTGGTGACTGTGTGTTGTACCTAAAAGTGCCCAACAAGAATCCCAATGCACTATACATGGGCCCAAATGCCTTCCTTATGACAAAACTGACACTCATTTTCTTTAAAAAATCATTGGTCAAAATAGCCTTTTCAGGCTGAGAGAAGCACTTTGGTGACGTTTCACTGTAACTTGTTCCCAGTACAGTCTAAGTGGCTGCTGACTGTGTGACTTGGTTAAAAGTGGCCAAATAGAAGCCCAATCCACAATACATGAGCCCAAAGGCCTTCCTTATGACTAAACTGACACCCACTTTCTTAAAAATATCATGGGTCTAAATAGCCTTTTCAGGCTGAGAAAAGCACTTTGGTGACATTTGGCTGTAACTTGTTCCCAGTACATTCCGATTGGCTGGTGACTGTGTGTTGTACCTAAAAGTGCCCAACAAGAATCCCAATGCACTATACATGGGCCCAAATGCCTTCCTTATGACAAAACTGACACTCATTTTCTTTAAAAAATCATTGGTCAAAATAGCCTTTTCAGGCTGAGAGAAGCACTTTGGTGACGTTTCACTGTAACTTGTTCCCAGTACAGTCTAAGTGGCTGCTGACTGTGTGACTTGGTTAAAAGTGGCCAAATAGAAGCCCAATCCACAATACATGAGCCCAAAGGCCTTCCTTATGACTAAACTGACACCCACTTTCTTAAAAATATCATGGGTCTAAATAGCCTTTTCAGGCTGAGAAAAGCACTTTGGTGACATTTGGCTGTAACTTGTTCCCAGTACATTCCGATTGGCTGGTGACTGTGTGTTGTACCTAAAAGTGCCCAACAAGAATCCCAATGCACTATAAATGGGCCCAAATGCCTTCCTTATGACAAAACTGACACTCATTTTCTTTAAAAAATCACTGGTCAAAATAGCCTTTTCAGGCTGAGAGCAGCACTTTGGTGACGTTTCACTGTAACTTGTTCCCAGTACAGTCTAAGTGGCTGCTGACTTTGTGACTTGGTTAAAAGTGGCCAAATAGAAGCCCAATCCACAATACATGAGCCCAAAGGCCTTCCTTATGACTAAACTGACACCCACTTTCTTAAAAATATCATGGGTCTAAATAGCCTTTTCAGGCTGAGAAAAGCACTTTGGTGACATTTGGCTGTAACTTGTTCCCAGTACATTCCGATTGGCTGGTGACTGTGTGTTGTACCTAAAAGTGCCCAACAAGAATCCCAATGCACTATACATGGGCCCAAATGCCTTCCTTATGACAAAACTGACACTCATTTTCTTTAAAAAATCATTGGTCAAAATAGCCTTTTCAGGCTGAGAGAAGCACTTTGGTGACGTTTCACTGTAACTTGTTCCCAGTACAGTCTAAGTGGCTGCTGACTGTGTGACTTGGTTAAAAGTGGCCAAATAGAAGCCCAATCCACAATACATGAGCCCAAAGGCCTTCCTTATGACTAAACTGACACCCACTTTCTTAAAAATATCATGGGTCTAAATAGCCTTTTCAGGCTGAGAAAAGCACTTTGGTGACATTTGGCTGTAACTTGTTCCCAGTACATTCCGATTGGCTGGTGACTGTGTGTTGTACCTAAAAGTGCCCAACAAGAATCCCAATGCACTATACATGGGCCCAAATGCCTTCCTTATGACAAAACTGACACTCATTTTCTTTAAAAAATCACTGGTCAAAATAGCCTTTTCAGGCTGAGAGCAGCACTTTGGTGACGTTTCACTGTAACTTGTTCCCAGTACAGTCTAAGTGGCTGCTGACTGTGTGACTTGGTTAAAAGTGGCCAAATAGAAGCCCAATCCACAATACATGAGCCCAAAGGCCTTCCTTATGACTAAACTGACACCCACTTTCTTAAAAATATCATGGGTCTAAATAGCCTTTTCAGGCTGAGAAAAGCACTTTGGTGACATTTGGCTGTAACTTGTTCCCAGTACATTCCGATTGGCTGGTGACTGTGTGTTGTACCTAAAAGTGCCCAACAAGAATCCCAATGCACTATACATGGGCCCAAATGCCTTCCTTATGACAAAACTGACACTCATTTTCTTTAAAAAATCACTGGTCAAAATAGCCTTTTCAGGCTGAGAGCAGCACTTTGGTGACGTTTCACTGTAACTTGTTCCCAGTACAGTCTAAGTGGCTGCTGACTGTGTGACTTGGTTAAAAGTGGCCAAATAGAAGCCCAATCCACAATACATGAGCCCAAAGGCCTTCCTTATGACTAAACTGACACCCACTTTCTTAAAAATATCATGGGTCTAAATAGCCTTTTCAGGCTGAGAAAAGCACTTTGGTGACATTTGGCTGTAACTTGTTCCCAGTACATTCCGATTGGCTGGTGACTGTGTGTTGTACCTAAAAGTGCCCAACAAGAATCCCAATGCACTATATATGGGCCCAAATGCCTTCCTTATGACAAAACTGACACTCATTTTCTTTAAAAAATCATTGGTCAAAATAGCCTTTTCAGGCTGAGAGAAGCACTTTGGTGACGTTTCACTGTAACTTGTTCCCAGTACAGTCTAAGTGGCTGCTGACTTTGTGACTTGGTTAAAAGTGGCCAAATAGAAGCCCAATCCACAATACATGAGCCCAAAGGCCTTCCTTATGACTAAACTGACACCCACTTTCTTAAAAATATCATGGGTCTAAATAGCCTTTTCAGGCTGAGAAAAGCACTTTGGTGACATTTGGCTGTAACTTGTTCCCAGTACATTCCGATTGGCTGGTGACTGTGTGTTGTACCTAAAAGTGCCCAACAAGAATCCCAATGCACTATACATGGGCCCAAATGCCTTCCTTATGACAAAACTGACACTCATTTTCTTTAAAAAATCACTGGTCAAAATAGCCTTTTCAGGCTGAGAGCAGCACTTTGGTGACGTTTCACTGTAACTTGTTCCCAGTACAGTCTAAGTGGCTGCTGACTGTGTGACTTGGTTAAAAGTGGCCAAATAGAAGCCCAATCCACAATACATGAGCCCAAAGGCCTTCCTTATGACTAAACTGACACCCACTTTCTTAAAAATATCATGGGTCTAAATAGCCTTTTCAGGCTGAGAAAAGCACTTTGGTGACATTTGGCTGTAACTTGTTCCCAGTACATTCCGATTGGCTGGTGACTGTGTGTTGTACCTAAAAGTGCCCAACAAGAATCCCAATGCACTATACATGGGCCCAAATGCCTTCCTTATGACAAAACTGACACTCATTTTCTTTAAAAAATCACTGGTCAAAATAGCCTTTTCAGGCTGAGAGCAGCACTTTGGTGACGTTTCACTGTAACTTGTTCCCAGTACAGTCTAAGTGGCTGCTGACTGTGTGACTTGGTTAAAAGTGGCCAAATAGAAGCCCAATCCACAATACATGAGCCCAAAGGCCTTCCTTATGACTAAACTGACACCCACTTTCTTAAAAATATCATGGGTCTAAATAGCATTTTCAGGCTGAGAGAAACACTTTGGTGACATTTGGCTGTAACTTGTTCCCAGTACATTCCGATTGGCTGGTGACTGTGTGTTGTACCTAAAAGTGCCCAACAAGAATCCCAATGCACTATACATGGGCCCAAATGCCTTCCTTATGACAAAACTGACACTCATTTTCTTTAAAAAATCATTGGTCAAAATAGCCTTTTCAGGCTGAGAGAAGCACTTTGGTGACGTTTCACTGTAACTTGTTCCCAGTACAGTCTAAGTGGCTGCTGACTGTGTGACTTGGTTAAAAGTGGCCAAATAGAAGCCCAATCCACAATACATGAGCCCAAAGGCCTTCCTTATGACTAAACTGACACCCACTTTCTTAACACATTAGCTGCCAAAGACGTATATATACGTCTTTTAATTATCAGCTGTTGTCTGCCAAAGACGTATATATACGTCTTTGGAAAAAAGGGAAAAAAAAAAAAAAAAATTCAAAAAAAAATTTTTTTTTTTTTTTTTTGCATTTTTTTATAATTTCAACCCTTGTCGAATTATGAACAGATTAGGAGCTAAAAATGTTCGAAGATTTGCTGCTCCATTCACTTCAATGTTAAAATTCAAACGGACAAACAATTCACTTTGTTTTTTGGTTTAAAACTACTGCTTTTGAGCTATATTGAAACATCAACCAAACATGTCAACGAGGTCAAAATGACCTCGTTGACATTTGTGAAACCACACCTGAATCTCATCTGTGATTAGAAACCATCTGGGGATCAATCATACTGGAGGAAAAAAATCTGTGGCTACGCGAACAGGTACCAAAAACATGGCAAAACCCTGGCAGGCAACAGCTAAAAATCTGAAAAAACTCTGGCAGGCAATGTGTTAAAAATATCATGGGTCTAAATAGCCTTTTCAGGCTGAGAAAAGCACTTTGGTGACATTTGGCTGTAACTTGTTCCCAGTACATTCCGATTGGCTGGTGACTGTGTGTTGTACCTAAAAGTGCCCAACAAGAATCCCAATGCACTATAAATGGGCCCAAATGCCTTCCTTATGACAAAACTGACACTCATTTTCTTTAAAAAATCACTGGTCAAAATAGCCTTTTCAGGCTGAGAGCAGCACTTTGGTGACGTTTCACTGTAACTTGTTCCCAGTACAGTCTAAGTGGCTGCTGACTTTGTGACTTGGTTAAAAGTGGCCAAATAGAAGCCCAATCCACAATACATGAGCCCAAAGGCCTTCCTTATGACTAAACTGACACCCACTTTCTTAAAAATATCATGGGTCTAAATAGCCTTTTCAGGCTGAGAAAAGCACTTTGGTGACATTTGGCTGTAACTTGTTCCCAGTACATTCCGATTGGCTGGTGACTGTGTGTTGTACCTAAAAGTGCCCAACAAGAATCCCAATGCACTATACATGGGCCCAAATGCCTTCCTTATGACAAAACTGACACTCATTTTCTTTAAAAAATCACTGGTCAAAATAGCCTTTTCAGGCTGAGAGCAGCACTTTGGTGACGTTTCACTGTAACTTGTTCCCAGTACAGTCTAAGTGGCTGCTGACTGTGTGACTTGGTTAAAAGTGGCCAAATAGAAGCCCAATCCACAATACATGAGCCCAAAGGCCTTCCTTATGACTAAACTGACACCCACTTTCTTAAAAATATCATGGGTCTAAATAGCCTTTTCAGGCTGAGAAAAGCACTTTGGTGACATTTGGCTGTAACTTGTTCCCAGTACATTCCGATTGGCTGGTGACTGTGTGTTGTACCTAAAAGTGCCCAACAAGAATCCCAATGCACTATACATGGGCCCAAATGCCTTCCTTATGACAAAACTGACACTCATTTTCTTTAAAAAATCACTGGTCAAAATAGCCTTTTCAGGCTGAGAGCAGCACTTTGGTGACGTTTCACTGTAACTTGTTCCCAGTACAGTCTAAGTGGCTGCTGACTGTGTGACTTGGTTAAAAGTGGCCAAATAGAAGCCCAATCCACAATACATGAGCCCAAAGGCCTTCCTTATGACTAAACTGACACCCACTTTCTTAAGAATATCATGGGTCTAAATAGCATTTTCAGGCTGAGAGAAACACTTTGGTGACATTTGGCTGTAACTTGTTCCCAGTACATTCCGATTGGCTGGTGACTGTGTGTTGTACCTAAAAGTGCCCAACAAGAATCCCAATGCACTATACATGGGCCCAAATGCCTTCCTTATGACAAAACTGACACTCATTTTCTTTAAAAAATCATTGGTCAAAATAGCCTTTTCAGGCTGAGAGAAGCACTTTGGTGACGTTTCACTGTAACTTGTTCCCAGTACAGTCTAAGTGGCTGCTGACTGTGTGACTTGGTTAAAAGTGGCCAAATAGAAGCCCAATCCACAATACATGAGCCCAAAGGCCTTCCTTATGACTAAACTGACACCCACTTTCTTAAAAATATCATGGGTCTAAATAGCCTTTTCAGGCTGAGAAAAGCACTTTGGTGACATTTGGCTGTAACTTGTTCCCAGTACATTCCGATTGGCTGGTGACTGTGTGTTGTACCTAAAAGTGCCCAACAAGAATCCCAATGCACTATACATGGGCCCAAATGCCTTCCTTATGACAAAACTGACACTCATTTTCTTTAAAAAATCATTGGTCAAAATAGCCTTTTCAGGCTGAGAGAAGCACTTTGGTGACGTTTCACTGTAACTTGTTCCCAGTACAGTCTAAGTGGCTGCTGACTGTGTGACTTGGTTAAAAGTGGCCAAATAGAAGCCCAATCCACAATACATGAGCCCAAAGGCCTTCCTTATGACTAAACTGACACCCACTTTCTTAAAAATATCATGGGTCTAAATAGCCTTTTCAGGCTGAGAAAAGCACTTTGGTGACATTTGGCTGTAACTTGTTCCCAGTACATTCCGATTGGCTGGTGACTGTGTGTTGTACCTAAAAGTGCCCAACAAGAATCCCAATGCACTATACATGGGCCCAAATGCCTTCCTTATGACAAAACTGACACTCATTTTCTTTAAAAAATCACTGGTCAAAATAGCCTTTTCAGGCTGAGAGCAGCACTTTGGTGACGTTTCACTGTAACTTGTTCCCAGTACAGTCTAAGTGGCTGCTGACTGTGTGACTTGGTTAAAAGTGGCCAAATAGAAGCCCAATCCACAATACATGAGCCCAAAGGCCTTCCTTATGACTAAACTGACACCCACTTTCTTAAAAATATCATGGGTCTAAATAGCCTTTTCAGGCTGAGAAAAGCACTTTGGTGACATTTGGCTGTAACTTGTTCCCAGTACATTCCGATTGGCTGGTGACTGTGTGTTGTACCTAAAAGTGCCCAACAAGAATCCCAATGCACTATACATGGGCCCAAATGCCTTCCTTATGACAAAACTGACACTCATTTTCTTTAAAAAATCACTGGTCAAAATAGCCTTTTCAGGCTGAGAGCAGCACTTTGGTGACGTTTCACTGTAACTTGTTCCCAGTACAGTCTAAGTGGCTGCTGACTGTGTGACTTGGTTAAAAGTGGCCAAATAGAAGCCCAATCCACAATACATGAGCCCAAAGGCCTTCCTTATGACTAAACTGACACCCACTTTCTTAAAAATATCATGGGTCTAAATAGCCTTTTCAGGCTGAGAAAAGCACTTTGGTGACATTTGGCTGTAACTTGTTCCCAGTACATTCCGATTGGCTGGTGACTGTGTGTTGTACCTAAAAGTGCCCAACAAGAATCCCAATGCACTATACATGGGCCCAAATGCCTTCCTTATGACAAAACTGACACTCATTTTCTTTAAAAAATCATTGGTCAAAATAGCCTTTTCAGGCTGAGAGAAGCACTTTGGTGACGTTTCACTGTAACTTGTTCCCAGTACAGTCTAAGTGGCTGCTGACTTTGTGACTTGGTTAAAAGTGGCCAAATAGAAGCCCAATCCACAATACATGAGCCCAAAGGCCTTCCTTATGACTAAACTGACACCCACTTTCTTAAAAATATCATGGGTCTAAATAGCCTTTTCAGGCTGAGAAAAGCACTTTGGTGACATTTGGCTGTAACTTGTTCCCAGTACATTCCGATTGGCTGGTGACTGTGTGTTGTACCTAAAAGTGCCCAACAAGAATCCCAATGCACTATACATGGGCCCAAATGCCTTCCTTATGACAAAACTGACACTCATTTTCTTTAAAAAATCACTGGTCAAAATAGCCTTTTCAGGCTGAGAGCAGCACTTTGGTGACGTTTCACTGTAACTTGTTCCCAGTACAGTCTAAGTGGCTGCTGACTGTGTGACTTGGTTAAAAGTGGCCAAATAGAAGCCCAATCCACAATACATGAGCCCAAAGGCCTTCCTTATGACTAAACTGACACCCACTTTCTTAAAAATATCATGGGTCTAAATAGCCTTTTCAGGCTGAGAAAAGCACTTTGGTGACATTTGGCTGTAACTTGTTCCCAGTACATTCCGATTGGCTGGTGACTGTGTGTTGTACCTAAAAGTGCCCAACAAGAATCCCAATGCACTATACATGGGCCCAAATGCCTTCCTTATGACAAAACTGACACTCATTTTCTTTAAAAAATCACTGGTCAAAATAGCCTTTTCAGGCTGAGAGCAGCACTTTGGTGACGTTTCACTGTAACTTGTTCCCAGTACAGTCTAAGTGGCTGCTGACTGTGTGACTTGGTTAAAAGTGGCCAAATAGAAGCCCAATCCACAATACATGAGCCCAAAGGCCTTCCTTATGACTAAACTGACACCCACTTTCTTAAAAATATCATGGGTCTAAATAGCATTTTCAGGCTGAGAGAAACACTTTGGTGACATTTGGCTGTAACTTGTTCCCAGTACATTCCGATTGGCTGGTGACTGTGTGTTGTACCTAAAAGTGCCCAACAAGAATCCCAATGCACTATACATGGGCCCAAATGCCTTCCTTATGACAAAACTGACACTCATTTTCTTTAAAAAATCATTGGTCAAAATAGCCTTTTCAGGCTGAGAGAAGCACTTTGGTGACGTTTCACTGTAACTTGTTCCCAGTACAGTCTAAGTGGCTGCTGACTGTGTGACTTGGTTAAAAGTGGCCAAATAGAAGCCCAATCCACAATACATGAGCCCAAAGGCCTTCCTTATGACTAAACTGACACCCACTTTCTTAACACATTAGCTGCCAAAGACGTATATATACGTCTTTTAATTATCAGCTGTTGTCTGCCAAAGACGTATATATACGTCTTTGGAAAAAAGGGAAAAAAAAAAAAAAAAATTCAAAAAAAATTTTTTTTTTTTTTTTTTTGCATTTTTTTATAATTTCAACCCTTGTCGAATTATGAACAGATTAGGAGCTAAAAATGTTCGAAGATTTGCTGCTCCATTCACTTCAATGTTAAAATTCAAACGGACAAACAATTCACTTTGTTTTTTGGTTTAAAACTACTGCTTTTGAGCTATATTGAAACATCAACCAAACATGTCAACGAGGTCAAAATGACCTCGTTGACATTTGTGAAACCACACCTGAATCTCATCTGTGATTAGAAACCATCTGGGGATCAATCATACTGGAGGAAAAAAATCTGTGGCTACGCGAACAGGTACCAAAAACATGGCAAAACCCTGGCAGGCAACAGCTAAAAATCTGAAAAAACTCTGGCAGGCAATGTGTTAAAAATATCATGGGTCTAAATAGCCTTTTCAGGCTGAGAAAAGCACTTTGGTGACATTTGGCTGTAACTTGTTCCCAGTACATTCCGATTGGCTGGTGACTGTGTGTTGTACCTAAAAGTGCCCAACAAGAATCCCAATGCACTATAAATGGGCCCAAATGCCTTCCTTATGACAAAACTGACACTCATTTTCTTTAAAAAATCACTGGTCAAAATAGCCTTTTCAGGCTGAGAGCAGCACTTTGGTGACGTTTCACTGTAACTTGTTCCCAGTACAGTCTAAGTGGCTGCTGACTTTGTGACTTGGTTAAAAGTGGCCAAATAGAAGCCCAATCCACAATACATGAGCCCAAAGGCCTTCCTTATGACTAAACTGACACCCACTTTCTTAAAAATATCATGGGTCTAAATAGCCTTTTCAGGCTGAGAAAAGCACTTTGGTGACATTTGGCTGTAACTTGTTCCCAGTACATTCCGATTGGCTGGTGACTGTGTGTTGTACCTAAAAGTGCCCAACAAGAATCCCAATGCACTATACATGGGCCCAAATGCCTTCCTTATGACAAAACTGATACTCATTTTCTTTAAAAAATCACTGGTCAAAATAGCCTTTTCAGGCTGAGAGCAGCACTTTGGTGACGTTTCACTGTAACTTGTTCCCAGTACAGTCTAAGTGGCTGCTGACTGTGTGACTTGGTTAAAAGTGGCCAAATAGAAGCCCAATCCACAATACATGAGCCCAAAGGCCTTCCTTATGACTAAACTGACACCCACTTTCTTAAAAATATCATGGGTCTAAATAGCCTTTTCAGGCTGAGAAAAGCACTTTGGTGACATTTGGCTGTAACTTGTTCCCAGTACATTCCGATTGGCTGGTGACTGTGTGTTGTACCTAAAAGTGCCCAACAAGAATCCCAATGCACTATACATGGGCCCAAATGCCTTCCTTATGACAAAACTGACACTCATTTTCTTTAAAAAATCACTGGTCAAAATAGCCTTTTCAGGCTGAGAGCAGCACTTTGGTGACGTTTCACTGTAACTTGTTCCCAGTACAGTCTAAGTGGCTGCTGACTGTGTGACTTGGTTAAAAGTGGCCAAATAGAAGCCCAATCCACAATACATGAGCCCAAAGGCCTTCCTTATGACTAAACTGACACCCACTTTCTTAAAAATATCATGGGTCTAAATAGCATTTTCAGGCTGAGAGAAACACTTTGGTGACATTTGGCTGTAACTTGTTCCCAGTACATTCCGATTGGCTGGTGACTGTGTGTTGTACCTAAAAGTGCCCAACAAGAATCCCAATGCACTATACATGGGCCCAAATGCCTTCCTTATGACAAAACTGACACTCATTTTCTTTAAAAAATCATTGGTCAAAATAGCCTTTTCAGGCTGAGAGAAGCACTTTGGTGACGTTTCACTGTAACTTGTTCCCAGTACAGTCTAAGTGGCTGCTGACTGTGTGACTTGGTTAAAAGTGGCCAAATAGAAGCCCAATCCACAATACATGAGCCCAAAGGCCTTCCTTATGACTAAACTGACACCCACTTTCTTAAAAATATCATGGGTCTAAATAGCCTTTTCAGGCTGAGAAAAGCACTTTGGTGACATTTGGCTGTAACTTGTTCCCAGTACATTCCGATTGGCTGGTGACTGTGTGTTGTACCTAAAAGTGCCCAACAAGAATCCCAATGCACTATACATGGGCCCAAATGCCTTCCTTATGACAAAACTGACACTCATTTTCTTTAAAAAATCATTGGTCAAAATAGCCTTTTCAGGCTGAGAGAAGCACTTTGGTGACGTTTCACTGTAACTTGTTCCCAGTACAGTCTAAGTGGCTGCTGACTGTGTGACTTGGTTAAAAGTGGCCAAATAGAAGCCCAATCCACAATACATGAGCCCAAAGGCCTTCCTTATGACTAAACTGACACCCACTTTCTTAAAAATATCATGGGTCTAAATAGCCTTTTCAGGCTGAGAAAAGCACTTTGGTGACATTTGGCTGTAACTTGTTCCCAGTACATTCCGATTGGCTGGTGACTGTGTGTTGTACCTAAAAGTGCCCAACAAGAATCCCAATGCACTATACATGGGCCCAAATGCCTTCCTTATGACAAAACTGACACTCATTTTCTTTAAAAAATCACTGGTCAAAATAGCCTTTTCAGGCTGAGAGCAGCACTTTGGTGACGTTTCACTGTAACTTGTTCCCAGTACAGTCTAAGTGGCTGCTGACTGTGTGACTTGGTTAAAAGTGGCCAAATAGAAGCCCAATCCACAATACATGAGCCCAAAGGCCTTCCTTATGACTAAACTGACACCCACTTTCTTAAAAATATCGTGGGTCTAAATAGCCTTTTCAGGCTGAGAAAAGCACTTTGGTGACATTTGGCTGTAACTTGTTCCCAGTACATTCTGATTGGCTGGTGACTGTGTGTTGTACCTAAAAGTGCCCAACAAGAATCCCAATGCACTATACATGGGCCCAAATGCCTTCCTTATGACAAAGCTGACACTCATTTTCTTAAAAAAAAATCATTGGTCAAAATAGCCTTTTCAGGCTGAGAGAAGCACTTTGGTGACGTTTCACTGTAACTTGTTCCCAGTACAGTCTAAGTGGCTGCTGACTGTGTGACTTGGTTAAAAGTGGCCAAATAGAAGCCCAATCCACAATACATGAGCCCAAAGGCCTTCCTTATGACTAAACTGACACCCACTTTCTTAAAAATATCATGGGTCTAAATAGCCTTTTCAGGCTGAGAAAAGCACTTTGGTGACATTTGGCTGTAACTTGTTCCCAGTACATTCCGATTGGCTGGTGACTGTGTGTTGTACCTAAAAGTGCCCAACAAGAATCCCAATGCACTATACATGGGCCCAAATGCCTTCCTTATGACAAAACTGACACTCATTTTCTTTAAAAAAATCATTGGTCAAAATAGCCTTTTCAGGCTGAGAGAAGCACTTTGGTGACGTTTCACTTTAACTTGTTCCCAGTACAGTCTAAGTGGCTGCTGACTGTGTGACTTGGTTAAAAGTGGCCAAATAGAAGCCCAATCCACAATACATGAGCCCAAAGGCCTTCCTTATGACTAAACTGACACCCACTTTCTTAAAAATATCATGGGTCTAAATAGCCTTTTCAGGCTGAGAAAAGCACTTTGGTGACATTTGGCTGTAACTTGTTCCCAGTACATTCCGATTGGCTGGTGACTGTGTGTTGTACCTAAAAGTGCCCAACAAGAATCCCAATGCACTATACATGGGCCCAAATGCCTTCCTTATGACAAAACTGACACTCATTTTCTTTAAAAAATCACTGGTCAAAATAGCCTTTTCAGGCTGAGAGCAGCACTTTGGTGACGTTTCACTGTAACTTGTTCCCAGTACAGTCTAAGTGGCTGCTGACTGTGTGACTTGGTTAAAAGTGGCCAAATAGAAGCCCAATCCACAATACATGAGCCCAAAGGCCTTCCTTATGACTAAACTGACACCCACTTTCTTAAAAATATCATGGGTCTAAATAGCCTTTTCAGGCTGAGAAAAGCACTTTGGTGACATTTGGCTTTAACTTGTTCCCAGTACATTCCGATTGGCTGGTGACTGTGTGTTGTACCTAAAAGTGCCCAACAAGAATCCCAATGCACTATACATGGGCCCAAATGCCTTCCTTATGACAAAACTGACACTCATTTTCTTTAAAAAATCATTGGTCAAAATAGCCTTTTCAGGCTGAGAGAAGCACTTTGGTGACGTTTCACTGTAACTTGTTCCCAGTACAGTCTAAGTGGCTGCTGACTGTGTGACTTGGTTAAAAGTGGCCAAATAGAAGCCCAATCCACAATACATGAGCCCAAAGGCCTTCCTTATGACTAAACTGACACCCACTTTCTTAAAAATATCATGGGTCTAAATAGCCTTTTCAGGCTGAGAAAAGCACTTTGGTGACATTTGGCTGTAACTTGTTCCCAGTACATTCCGATTGGCTGGTGACTGTGTGTTGTACCTAAAAGTGCCCAACAAGAATCCCAATGCACTATACATGGGCCCAAATGCCTTCCTTATGACAAAACTGACACTCATTTTCTTTAAAAAATCATTGGTCAAAATAGCCTTTTCAGGCTGAGAGAAGCACTTTGGTGACGTTTCACTGTAACTTGTTCCCAGTACAGTCTAAGTGGCTGCTGACTGTGTGACTTGGTTAAAAGTGGCCAAATAGAAGCCCAATCCACAATACATGAGCCCAAAGGCCTTCCTTATGACTAAACTGACACCCACTTTCTTAAAAATATCATGGGTCTAAATAGCCTTTTCAGGCTGAGAAAAGCACTTTGGTGACATTTGGCTGTAACTTGTTCCCAGTACATTCCGATTGGCTGGTGACTGTGTGTTGTACCTAAAAGTGCCCAACAAGAATCCCAATGCACTATACATGGGCCCAAATGCCTTCCTTATGACAAAACTGACACTCATTTTCTTTAAAAAATCACTGGTCAAAATAGCCTTTTCAGGCTGAGAGCAGCACTTTGGTGACGTTTCACTGTAACTTGTTCCCAGTACAGTCTAAGTGGCTGCTGACTGTGTGACTTGGTTAAAAGTGGCCAAATAGAAGCCCAATCCACAATACATGAGCCCAAAGGCCTTCCTTATGACTAAACTGACACCCACTTTCTTAAAAATATCATGGGTCTAAATAGCCTTTTCAGGCTGAGAAAAGCACTTTGGTGACATTTGGCTGTAACTTGTTCCCAGTACATTCCGATTGGCTGGTGACTGTGTGTTGTACCTAAAAGTGCCCAACAAGAATCCCAATGCACTATACATGGGCCCAAATGCCTTCCTTATGACAAAACTGACACTCATTTTCTTTAAAAAATCACTGGTCAAAATAGCCTTTTCAGGCTGAGAGCAGCACTTTGGTGACGTTTCACTGTAACTTGTTCCCAGTACAGTCTAAGTGGCTGCTGACTGTGTGACTTGGTTAAAAGTGGCCAAATAGAAGCCCAATCCACAATACATGAGCCCAAAGGCCTTCCTTATGACTAAACTGACACCCACTTTCTTAAAAATATCATGGGTCTAAATAGCCTTTTCAGGCTGAGAAAAGCACTTTGGTGACATTTGGCTGTAACTTGTTCCCAGTACATTCCGATTGGCTGGTGACTGTGTGTTGTACCTAAAAGTGCCCAACAAGAATCCCAATGCACTATACATGGGCCCAAATGCCTTCCTTATGACAAAACTGACACTCATTTTCTTTAAAAAATCATTGGTCAAAATAGCCTTTTCAGGCTGAGAGAAGCACTTTGGTGACGTTTCACTGTAACTTGTTCCCAGTACAGTCTAAGTGGCTGCTGACTGTGTGACTTGGTTAAAAGTGGCCAAATAGAAGCCCAATCCACAATACATGAGCCCAAAGGCCTTCCTTATGACTAAACTGACACCCACTTTCTTAAAAATATCATGGGTCTAAATAGCCTTTTCAGGCTGAGAAAAGCACTTTGGTGACATTTGGCTGTAACTTGTTCCCAGTACATTCCGATTGGCTGGTGACTGTGTGTTGTACCTAAAAGTGCCCAACAAGAATCCCAATGCACTATACATGGGCCCAAATGCCTTCCTTATGACAAAACTGACACTCATTTTCTTTAAAAAATCATTGGTCAAAATAGCCTTTTCAGGCTGAGAGAAGCACTTTGGTGACGTTTCACTGTAACTTGTTCCCAGTACAGTCTAAGTGGCTGCTGACTGTGTGACTTGGTTAAAAGTGGCCAAATAGAAGCCCAATCCACAATACATGAGCCCAAAGGCCTTCCTTATGACTAAACTGACACCCACTTTCTTAAAAATATCATGGGTCTAAATAGCCTTTTCAGGCTGAGAAAAGCACTTTGGTGACATTTGGCTGTAACTTGTTCCCAGTACATTCCGATTGGCTGGTGACTGTGTGTTGTACCTAAAAGTGCCCAACAAGAATCCCAATGCACTATACATGGGCCCAAATGCCTTCCTTATGACAAAACTGACACTCATTTTCTTTAAAAAATCACTGGTCAAAATAGCCTTTTCAGGCTGAGAGCAGCACTTTGGTGACGTTTCACTGTAACTTGTTCCCAGTACAGTCTAAGTGGCTGCTGACTGTGTGACTTGGTTAAAAGTGGCCAAATAGAAGCCCAATCCACAATACATGAGCCCAAAGGCCTTCCTTATGACTAAACTGACACCCACTTTCTTAAAAATATCATGGGTCTAAATAGCCTTTTCAGGCTGAGAAAAGCACTTTGGTGACATTTGGCTGTAATTTGTTCCCAGTACATTCCGATTGGCTGGTGACTGTGTGTTGTACCGAAAAGTGCCCAACAAGAATCCCAATGCACTATACATGGGCCCAAATGCCTTCCTTATGACAAAACTGACACTCATTTTCTTTAAAAAATCACTGGTCAAAATAGCCTTTTCAGGCTGAGAGCAGCACTTTGGTGACGTTTCACTGTAACTTGTTCCCAGTACAGTCTAAGTGGCTGCTGACTGTGTGACTTGGTTAAAAGTGGCCAAATAGAAGCCCAATCCACAATACATGAGCCCAAAGGCCTTCCTTATGACTAAACTGACACCCACTTTCTTAAAAATATCATGGGTCTAAATAGCCTTTTCAGGCTGAGAAAAGCACTTTGGTGACATTTGGCTTTAACTTGTTCCCAGTACATTCCGATTGGCTGGTGACTGTGTGTTGTACCTAAAAGTGCCCAACAAGAATCCCAATGCACTATACATGGGCCCAAATGCCTTCCTTATGACAAAACTGACACTCATTTTCTTTAAAAAATCATTGGTCAAAATAGCCTTTTCAGGCTGAGAGAAGCACTTTGGTGACGTTTCACTGTAACTTGTTCCCAGTACAGTCTAAGTGGCTGCTGACTGTGTGACTTGGTTAAAAGTGGCCAAATAGAAGCCCAATCCACAATACATGAGCCCAAAGGCCTTCCTTATGACTAAACTGACACCCACTTTCTTAAAAATATCATGGGTCTAAATAGCCTTTTCAGGCTGAGAAAAGCACTTTGGTGACATTTGGCTGTAACTTGTTCCCAGTACATTCCGATTGGCTGGTGACTGTGTGTTGTACCTAAAAGTGCCCAACAAGAATCCCAATGCACTATACATGGGCCCAAATGCCTTCCTTATGACAAAACTGACACTCATTTTCTTTAAAAAATCATTGGTCAAAATAGCCTTTTCAGGCTGAGAGAAGCACTTTGGTGACGTTTCACTGTAACTTGTTCCCAGTACAGTCTAAGTGGCTGCTGACTGTGTGACTTGGTTAAAAGTGGCCAAATAGAAGCCCAATCCACAATACATGAGCCCAAAGGCCTTCCTTATGACTAAACTGACACCCACTTTCTTAAAAATATCATGGGTCTAAATAGCCTTTTCAGGCTGAGAAAAGCACTTTGGTGACATTTGGCTGTAACTTGTTCCCAGTACATTCCGATTGGCTGGTGACTGTGTGTTGTACCTAAAAGTGCCCAACAAGAATCCCAATGCACTATACATGGGCCCAAATGCCTTCCTTATGACAAAACTGACACTCATTTTCTTTAAAAAATCACTGGTCAAAATAGCCTTTTCAGGCTGAGAGCAGCACTTTGGTGACGTTTCACTGTAACTTGTTCCCAGTACAGTCTAAGTGGCTGCTGACTGTGTGACTTGGTTAAAAGTGGCCAAATAGAAGCCCAATCCACAATACATGAGCCCAAATGCCTTCCTTATGACTAAACTGACACCCACTTTCTTAAAAATATCATGGGTCTAAATAGCCTTTTCAGGCTGAGAAAAGCACTTTGGTGACATTTGGCTGTAACTTGTTCCCAGTACATTCCGATTGGCTGGTGACTGTGTGTTGTACCTAAAAGTGCCCAACAAGAATCCCAATCCACAATACATGGGCCCAAATGCCTTCCTTATGACAAAACTGACACTCATTTTCTTTAAAAAATCACTGGTCAAAATAGCCTTTTCAGGCTGAGAGCAGCACTTTGGTGACGTTTCACTGTAACTTGTTCCCAGTACAGTCTAAGTGGCTGCTGACTGTGTGACTTGGTTAAAAGTGGCCAAATAGAAGCCCAATCCACAATACATGAGCCCAAAGGCCTTCCTTATGACTAAACTGACACCCACTTTCTTAAAAATATCATGGGTCTAAATAGCCTTTTCAGGCTGAGAAAAGCACTTTGGTGACATTTGGCTTTAACTTGTTCCCAGTACATTCCGATTGGCTGGTGACTGTGTGTTGTACCTAAAAGTGCCCAACAAGAATCCCAATGCACTATAAATGGGCCCAAATGCCTTCCTTATGACAAAACTGACACTCATTTTCTTTAAAAAATCACTGGTCAAAATAGCCTTTTCAGGCTGAGAGCAGCACTTTGGTGACGTTTCACTGTAACTTGTTCCCAGTACAGTCTAAGTGGCTGCTGACTGTGTGACTTGGTTAAAAGTGGCCAAATAGAAGCCCAATCCACAATACATGAGCCCAAAGGCCTTCCTTATGACTAAACTGACACCCACTTTCTTAAAAATATCATGGGTCTAAATAGCCTTTTCAGGCTGAGAAAAGCACTTTGGTGACATTTGGCTGTAACTTGTTCCCAGTACATTCCGATTGGCTGGTGACTGTGTGTTGTACCTAAAAGTGCCCAACAAGAATCCCAATGCACTATACATGGGCCCAAATGCCTTCCTTATGACAAAACTGACACTCATTTTCTTTAAAAAATCACTGGTCAAAATAGCCTTTTCAGGCTGAGAGCAGCACTTTGGTGACGTTTCACTGTAACTTGTTCCCAGTACAGTCTAAGTGGCTGCTGACTGTGTGACTTGGTTAAAAGTGGCCAAATAGAAGCCCAATCCACAATACATGAGCCCAAATGCCTTCCTTATGACTAAACTGACACCCACTTTCTTAAAAATATCATGGGTCTAAATAGCCTTTTCAGGCTGAGAAAAGCACTTTGGTGACATTTGGCTGTAACTTGTTCCCAGTACATTCCGATTGGCTGGTGACTGTGTGTTGTACCTAAAAGTGCCCAACAAGAATCCCAATCCACAATACATGGGCCCAAATGCCTTCCTTATGACAAAACTGACACTCATTTTCTTTAAAAAATCACTGGTCAAAATAGCCTTTTCAGGCTGAGAGCAGCACTTTGGTGACGTTTCACTGTAACTTGTTCCCAGTACAGTCTAAGTGGCTGCTGACTGTGTGACTTGGTTAAAAGTGGCCAAATAGAAGCCCAATCCACAATACATGAGCCCAAAGGCCTTCCTTATGACTAAACTGACACCCACTTTCTTAAAAATATCATGGGTCTAAATAGCCTTTTCAGGCTGAGAAAAGCACTTTGGTGACATTTGGCTTTAACTTGTTCCCAGTACATTCCGATTGGCTGGTGACTGTGTGTTGTACCTAAAAGTGCCCAACAAGAATCCCAATGCACTATAAATGGGCCCAAATGCCTTCCTTATGACAAAACTGACACTCATTTTCTTTAAAAAATCACTGGTCAAAATAGCCTTTTCAGGCTGAGAGCAGCACTTTGGTGACGTTTCACTGTAACTTGTTCCCAGTACAGTCTAAGTGGCTGCTGACTGTGTGACTTGGTTAAAAGTGGCCAAATAGAAGCCCAATCCACAATACATGAGCCCAAAGGCCTTCCTTATGACTAAACTGACACCCACTTTCTTAAAAATATCATGGGTCTAAATAGCCTTTTCAGGCTGAGAAAAGCACTTTGGTGACATTTGGCTGTAACTTGTTCCCAGTACATTCCGATTGGCTGGTGACTGTGTGTTGTACCTAAAAGTGCCCAACAAGAATCCCAATGCACTATACATGGGCCCAAATGCCTTCCTTATGACAAAACTGACACTCATTTTCTTTAAAAAATCACTGGTCAAAATAGCCTTTTCAGGCTGAGAGCAGCACTTTGGTGACGTTTCACTGTAACTTGTTCCCAGTACAGTCTAAGTGGCTGCTGACTGTGTGACTTGGTTAAAAGTGGCCAAATAGAAGCCCAATCCACAATACATGAGCCCAAAGGCCTTCCTTATGACTAAACTGACACCCACTTTCTTAAAAATATCATGGGTCTAAATAGCCTTTTCAGGCTGAGAAAAGCACTTTGGTGACATTTGGCTGTAACTTGTTCCCAGTACATTCCGATTGGCTGGTGACCGTGTGTTGTACCTAAAAGTGCCCAACAAGAATCCCAATGCACTATACATGGGCCCAAATGCCTTCCTTATGACAAAACTGACACTCATTTTCTTTAAAAAATCACTGGTCAAAATAGCCTTTTCAGGCTGAGAGCAGCACTTTGGTGACGTTTCACTGTAACTTGTTCCCAGTACAGTCTAAGTGGCTGCTGACTGTGTGACTTGGTTAAAAGTGGCCAAATAGAAGCCCAATCCACAATACATGAGCCCAAAGGCCTTCCTTATGACTAAACTGACACCCACTTTCTTAAAAATATCATGGGTCTAAATAGCATTTTCAGGCTGAGAGAAACACTTTGGTGACATTTGGCTGTAACTTGTTCCCAGTACATTCCGATTGGCTGGTGACTGTGTGTTGTACCTAAAAGTGCCCAACAAGAATCCCAATGCACTATACATGGGCCCAAATGCCTTCCTTATGACAAAACTGACACTCATTTTCTTTAAAAAATCATTGGTCAAAATAGCCTTTTCAGGCTGAGAGAAGCACTTTGGTGACGTTTCACTGTAACTTGTTCCCAGTACAGTCTAAGTGGCTGCTGACTGTGTGACTTGGTTAAAAGTGGCCAAATAGAAGCCCAATCCACAATACATGAGCCCAAAGGCCTTCCTTATGACTAAACTGACACCCACTTTCTTAAAAATATCATGGGTCTAAATAGCCTTTTCAGGCTGAGAAAAGCACTTTGGTGACATTTGGCTGTAACTTGTTCCCAGTACATTCCGATTGGCTGGTGACTGTGTGTTGTACCTAAAAGTGCCCAACAAGAATCCCAATGCACTATACATGGGCCCAAATGCCTTCCTTATGACAAAACTGACACTCATTTTCTTTAAAAAATCATTGGTCAAAATAGCCTTTTCAGGCTGAGAGAAGCACTTTGGTGACGTTTCACTGTAACTTGTTCCCAGTACAGTCTAAGTGGCTGCTGACTGTGTGACTTGGTTAAAAGTGGCCAAATAGAAGCCCAATCCACAATACATGAGCCCAAAGGCCTTCCTTATGACTAAACTGACACCCACTTTCTTAAAAATATCATGGGTCTAAATAGCCTTTTCAGGCTGAGAAAAGCACTTTGGTGACATTTGGCTGTAACTTGTTCCCAGTACATTCCGATTGGCTGGTGACTGTGTGTTGTACCTAAAAGTGCCCAACAAGAATCCCAATGCACTATACATGGGCCCAAATGCCTTCCTTATGACAAAACTGACACTCATTTTCTTTAAAAAATCACTGGTCAAAATAGCCTTTTCAGGCTGAGAGCAGCACTTTGGTGACGTTTCACTGTAACTTGTTCCCAGTACAGTCTAAGTGGCTGCTGACTGTGTGACTTGGTTAAAAGTGGCCAAATAGAAGCCCAATCCACAATACATGAGCCCAAAGGCCTTCCTTATGACTAAACTGACACCCACTTTCTTAAAAATATCGTGGGTCTAAATAGCCTTTTCAGGCTGAGAAAAGCACTTTGGTGACATTTGGCTGTAACTTGTTCCCAGTACATTCTGATTGGCTGGTGACTGTGTGTTGTACCTAAAAGTGCCCAACAAGAATCCCAATGCACTATACATGGGCCCAAATGCCTTCCTTATGACAAAGCTGACACTCATTTTCTTAAAAAAAAATCATTGGTCAAAATAGCCTTTTCAGGCTGAGAGAAGCACTTTGGTGACGTTTCACTGTAACTTGTTCCCAGTACAGTCTAAGTGGCTGCTGACTGTGTGACTTGGTTAAAAGTGGCCAAATAGAAGCCCAATCCACAATACATGAGCCCAAAGGCCTTCCTTATGACTAAACTGACACCCACTTTCTTAAAAATATCATGGGTCTAAATAGCCTTTTCAGGCTGAGAAAAGCACTTTGGTGACATTTGGCTGTAACTTGTTCCCAGTACATTCCGATTGGCTGGTGACTGTGTGTTGTACCTAAAAGTGCCCAACAAGAATCCCAATGCACTATACATGGGCCCAAATGCCTTCCTTATGACAAAACTGACACTCATTTTCTTTAAAAAATCATTGGTCAAAATAGCCTTTTCAGGCTGAGAGAAGCACTTTGGTGACGTTTCACTTTAACTTGTTCCCAGTACAGTCTAAGTGGCTGCTGACTGTGTGACTTGGTTAAAAGTGGCCAAATAGAAGCCCAATCCACAATACATGAGCCCAAAGGCCTTCCTTATGACTAAACTGACACCCACTTTCTTAAAAATATCATGGGTCTAAATAGCCTTTTCAGGCTGAGAAAAGCACTTTGGTGACATTTGGCTGTAACTTGTTCCCAGTACATTCCGATTGGCTGGTGACTGTGTGTTGTACCTAAAAGTGCCCAACAAGAATCCCAATGCACTATACATGGGCCCAAATGCCTTCCTTATGACAAAACTGACACTCATTTTCTTTAAAAAATCACTGGTCAAAATAGCCTTTTCAGGCTGAGAGCAGCACTTTGGTGACGTTTCACTGTAACTTGTTCCCAGTACAGTCTAAGTGGCTGCTGACTGTGTGACTTGGTTAAAAGTGGCCAAATAGAAGCCCAATCCACAATACATGAGCCCAAAGGCCTTCCTTATGACTAAACTGACACCCACTTTCTTAAAAATATCATGGGTCTAAATAGCCTTTTCAGGCTGAGAAAAGCACTTTGGTGACATTTGGCTTTAACTTGTTCCCAGTACATTCCGATTGGCTGGTGACTGTGTGTTGTACCTAAAAGTGCCCAACAAGAATCCCAATGCACTATACATGGGCCCAAATGCCTTCCTTATGACAAAACTGACACTCATTTTCTTTAAAAAATCATTGGTCAAAATAGCCTTTTCAGGCTGAGAGAAGCACTTTGGTGACGTTTCACTGTAACTTGTTCCCAGTACAGTCTAAGTGGCTGCTGACTGTGTGACTTGGTTAAAAGTGGCCAAATAGAAGCCCAATCCACAATACATGAGCCCAAAGGCCTTCCTTATGACTAAACTGACACCCACTTTCTTAAAAATATCATGGGTCTAAATAGCCTTTTCAGGCTGAGAAAAGCACTTTGGTGACATTTGGCTGTAACTTGTTCCCAGTACATTCCGATTGGCTGGTGACTGTGTGTTGTACCTAAAAGTGCCCAACAAGAATCCCAATGCACTATACATGGGCCCAAATGCCTTCCTTATGACAAAACTGACACTCATTTTCTTTAAAAAATCATTGGTCAAAATAGCCTTTTCAGGCTGAGAGAAGCACTTTGGTGACGTTTCACTGTAACTTGTTCCCAGTACAGTCTAAGTGGCTGCTGACTGTGTGACTTGGTTAAAAGTGGCCAAATAGAAGCCCAATCCACAATACATGAGCCCAAAGGCCTTCCTTATGACTAAACTGACACCCACTTTCTTAAAAATATCATGGGTCTAAATAGCCTTTTCAGGCTGAGAAAAGCACTTTGGTGACATTTGGCTGTAACTTGTTCCCAGTACATTCCGATTGGCTGGTGACTGTGTGTTGTACCTAAAAGTGCCCAACAAGAATCCCAATGCACTATACATGGGCCCAAATGCCTTCCTTATGACAAAACTGACACTCATTTTCTTTAAAAAATCACTGGTCAAAATAGCCTTTTCAGGCTGAGAGCAGCACTTTGGTGACGTTTCACTGTAACTTGTTCCCAGTACAGTCTAAGTGGCTGCTGACTTTGTGACTTGGTTAAAAGTGGCCAAATAGAAGCCCAATCCACAATACATGAGCCCAAAGGCCTTCCTTATGACTAAACTGACACCCACTTTCTTAAAAATATCATGGGTCTAAATAGCCTTTTCAGGCTGAGAAAAGCACTTTGGTGACATTTGGCTGTAACTTGTTCCCAGTACATTCCGATTGGCTGGTGACTGTGTGTTGTACCTAAAAGTGCCCAACAAGAATCCCAATGCACTATACATGGGCCCAAATGCCTTCCTTATGACAAAACTGACACTCATTTTCTTTAAAAAATCATTGGTCAAAATAGCCTTTTCAGGCTGAGAGAAGCACTTTGGTGACGTTTCACTGTAACTTGTTCCCAGTACAGTCTAAGTGGCTGCTGACTGTGTGACTTGGTTAAAAGTGGCCAAATAGAAGCCCAATCCACAATACATGAGCCCAAAGGCCTTCCTTATGACTAAACTGACACCCACTTTCTTAAAAATATCATGGGTCTAAATAGCCTTTTCAGGCTGAGAAAAGCACTTTGGTGACATTTGGCTGTAACTTGTTCCCAGTACATTCCGATTGGCTGGTGACTGTGTGTTGTACCTAAAAGTGCCCAACAAGAATCCCAATGCACTATACATGGGCCCAAATGCCTTCCTTATGACAAAACTGACACTCATTTTCTTTAAAAAATCATTGGTCAAAATAGCCTTTTCAGGCTGAGAGAAGCACTTTGGTGACGTTTCACTGTAACTTGTTCCCAGTACAGTCTAAGTGGCTGCTGACTGTGTGACTTGGTTAAAAGTGGCCAAATAGAAGCCCAATCCACAATACATGAGCCCAAAGGCCTTCCTTATGACTAAACTGACACCCACTTTCTTAAAAATATCATGGGTCTAAATAGCCTTTTCAGGCTGAGAAAAGCACTTTGGTGACATTTGGCTGTAACTTGTTCCCAGTACATTCCGATTGGCTGGTGACTGTGTGTTGTACCTAAAAGTGCCCAACAAGAATCCCAATGCACTATACATGGGCCCAAATGCCTTCCTTATGACAAAACTGACACTCATTTTCTTTAAAAAATCATTGGTCAAAATAGCCTTTTCAGGCTGAGAGAAGCACTTTGGTGACGTTTCACTGTAACTTGTTCCCAGTACAGTCTAAGTGGCTGCTGACTGTGTGACTTGGTTAAAAGTGGCCAAATAGAAGCCCAATCCACAATACATGAGCCCAAAGGCCTTCCTTATGACTAAACTGACACCCACTTTCTTAAAAATATCATGGGTCTAAATAGCCTTTTCAGGCTGAGAAAAGCACTTTGGTGACATTTGGCTGTAACTTGTTCCCAGTACATTCCGATTGGCTGGTGACTGTGTGTTGTACCTAAAAGTGCCCAACAAGAATCCCAATGCACTATACATGGGCCCAAATGCCTTCCTTATGACAAAACTGACACTCATTTTCTTTAAAAAATCACTGGTCAAAATAGCCTTTTCAGGCTGAGAGCAGCACTTTGGTGACGTTTCACTGTAACTTGTTCCCAGTACAGTCTAAGTGGCTGCTGACTGTGTGACTTGGTTAAAAGTGGCCAAATAGAAGCCCAATCCACAATACATGAGCCCAAAGGCCTTCCTTATGACTAAACTGACACCCACTTTCTTAAAAATATCGTGGGTCTAAATAGCCTTTTCAGGCTGAGAAAAGCACTTTGGTGACATTTGGCTGTAACTTGTTCCCAGTACATTCTGATTGGCTGGTGACTGTGTGTTGTACCTAAAAGTGCCCAACAAGAATCCCAATGCACTATACATGGGCCCAAATGCCTTCCTTATGACAAAGCTGACACTCATTTTCTTAAAAAAAAATCATTGGTCAAAATAGCCTTTTCAGGCTGAGAGAAGCACTTTGGTGACGTTTCACTGTAACTTGTTCCCAGTACAGTCTAAGTGGCTGCTGACTGTGTGACTTGGTTAAAAGTGGCCAAATAGAAGCCCAATCCACAATACATGAGCCCAAAGGCCTTCCTTATGACTAAACTGACACCCACTTTCTTAAAAATATCATGGGTCTAAATAGCCTTTTCAGGCTGAGAAAAGCACTTTGGTGACATTTGGCTGTAACTTGTTCCCAGTACATTCCGATTGGCTGGTGACTGTGTGTTGTAACTAAAAGTGCCCAACAAGAATCCCAATGCACTATACATGGGCCCAAATGCCTTCCTTATGACAAAACTGACACTCATTTTCTTTAAAAAATCATTGGTCAAAATAGCCTTTTCAGGCTGAGAGAAGCACTTTGGTGACGTTTCACTTTAACTTGTTCCCAGTACAGTCTAAGTGGCTGCTGACTGTGTGACTTGGTTAAAAGTGGCCAAATAGAAGCCCAATCCACAATACATGAGCCCAAAGGCCTTCCTTATGACTAAACTGACACCCACTTTCTTAAAAATATCATGGGTCTAAATAGCCTTTTCAGGCTGAGAAAAGCACTTTGGTGACATTTGGCTGTAACTTGTTCCCAGTACATTCCGATTGGCTGGTGACTGTGTGTTGTACCTAAAAGTGCCCAACAAGAATCCCAATGCACTATACATGGGCCCAAATGCCTTCCTTATGACAAAACTGACACTCATTTTCTTTAAAAAATCACTGGTCAAAATAGCCTTTTCAGGCTGAGAGCAGCACTTTGGTGACGTTTCACTGTAACTTGTTCCCAGTACAGTCTAAGTGGCTGCTGACTGTGTGACTTGGTTAAAAGTGGCCAAATAGAAGCCCAATCCACAATACATGAGCCCAAAGGCCTTCCTTATGACTAAACTGACACCCACTTTCTTAAAAATATCATGGGTCTAAATAGCCTTTTCAGGCTGAGAAAAGCACTTTGGTGACATTTGGCTTTAACTTGTTCCCAGTACATTCCGATTGGCTGGTGACTGTGTGTTGTACCTAAAAGTGCCCAACAAGAATCCCAATGCACTATACATGGGCCCAAATGCCTTCCTTATGACAAAACTGACACTCATTTTCTTTAAAAAATCATTGGTCAAAATAGCCTTTTCAGGCTGAGAGAAGCACTTTGGTGACGTTTCACTGTAACTTGTTCCCAGTACAGTCTAAGTGGCTGCTGACTGTGTGACTTGGTTAAAAGTGGCCAAATAGAAGCCCAATCCACAATACATGAGCCCAAAGGCCTTCCTTATGACTAAACTGACACCCACTTTCTTAAAAATATCATGGGTCTAAATAGCCTTTTCAGGCTGAGAAAAGCACTTTGGTGACATTTGGCTGTAACTTGTTCCCAGTACATTCCGATTGGCTGGTGACTGTGTGTTGTACCTAAAAGTGCCCAACAAGAATCCCAATGCACTATACATGGGCCCAAATGCCTTCCTTATGACAAAACTGACACTCATTTTCTTTAAAAAATCATTGGTCAAAATAGCCTTTTCAGGCTGAGAGAAGCACTTTGGTGACGTTTCACTGTAACTTGTTCCCAGTACAGTCTAAGTGGCTGCTGACTGTGTGACTTGGTTAAAAGTGGCCAAATAGAAGCCCAATCCACAATACATGAGCCCAAAGGCCTTCCTTATGACTAAACTGACACCCACTTTCTTAAAAATATCATGGGTCTAAATAGCCTTTTCAGGCTGAGAAAAGCACTTTGGTGACATTTGGCTGTAACTTGTTCCCAGTACATTCCGATTGGCTGGTGACTGTGTGTTGTACCTAAAAGTGCCCAACAAGAATCCCAATGCACTATACATGGGCCCAAATGCCTTCCTTATGACAAAACTGACACTCATTTTCTTTAAAAAATCACTGGTCAAAATAGCCTTTTCAGGCTGAGAGCAGCACTTTGGTGACGTTTCACTGTAACTTGTTCCCAGTACAGTCTAAGTGGCTGCTGACTGTGTGACTTGGTTAAAAGTGGCCAAATAGAAGCCCAATCCACAATACATGAGCCCAAAGGCCTTCCTTATGACTAAACTGACACCCACTTTCTTAAAAATATCATGGGTCTAAATAGCCTTTTCAGGCTGAGAAAAGCACTTTGGTGACATTTGGCTGTAACTTGTTCCCAGTACATTCCGATTGGCTGGTGACTGTGTGTTGTACCTAAAAGTGCCCAACAAGAATCCCAATGCACTATACATGGGCCCAAATGCCTTCCTTATGACAAAACTGACACTCATTTTCTTTAAAAAATCACTGGTCAAAATAGCCTTTTCAGGCTGAGAGCAGCACTTTGGTGACGTTTCACTGTAACTTGTTCCCAGTACAGTCTAAGTGGCTGCTGACTGTGTGACTTGGTTAAAAGTGGCCAAATAGAAGCCCAATCCACAATACATGAGCCCAAAGGCCTTCCTTATGACTAAACTGACACCCACTTTCTTAAAAATATCATGGGTCTAAATAGCCTTTTCAGGCTGAGAAAAGCACTTTGGTGACATTTGGCTGTAACCTGTTCCCAGTACATTCCGATTGGCTGGTGACTGTGTGTTGTACCTAAAAGTGCCCAACAAGAATCCCAATGCACTATACATGGGCCCAAATGCCTTCCTTATGACAAAACTGACACTCATTTTCTTTAAAAAATCATTGGTCAAAATAGCCTTTTCAGGCTGAGAGAAGCACTTTGGTGACGTTTCACTGTAACTTGTTCCCAGTACAGTCTAAGTGGCTGCTGACTGTGTGACTTGGTTAAAAGTGGCCAAATAGAAGCCCAATCCACAATACATGAGCCCAAAGGCCTTCCTTATGACTAAACTGACACCCACTTTCTTAAAAATATCATGGGTCTAAATAGCCTTTTCAGGCTGAGAAAAGCACTTTGGTGACATTTGGCTGTAACTTGTTCCCAGTACATTCCGATTGGCTGGTGACTGTGTGTTGTACCTAAAAGTGCCCAACAAGAATCCCAATGCACTATACATGGGCCCAAATGCCTTCCTTATGACAAAACTGACACTCATTTTCTTTAAAAAATCATTGGTCAAAATAGCCTTTTCAGGCTGAGAGAAGCACTTTGGTGACGTTTCACTGTAACTTGTTCCCAGTACAGTCTAAGTGGCTGCTGACTGTGTGACTTGGTTAAAAGTGGCCAAATAGAAGCCCAATCCACAATACATGAGCCCAAAGGCCTTCCTTATGACTAAACTGACACCCACTTTCTTAAAAATATCATGGGTCTAAATAGCCTTTTCAGGCTGAGAAAAGCACTTTGGTGACATTTGGCTGTAACTTGTTCCCAGTACATTCCGATTGGCTGGTGACTGTGTGTTGTACCTAAAAGTGCCCAACAAGAATCCCAATGCACTATACATGGGCCCAAATGCCTTCCTTATGACAAAACTGACACTCATTTTCTTTAAAAAATCACTGGTCAAAATAGCCTTTTCAGGCTGAGAGCAGCACTTTGGTGACGTTTCACTGTAACTTGTTCCCAGTACAGTCTAAGTGGCTGCTGACTGTGTGACTTGGTTAAAAGTGGCCAAATAGAAGCCCAATCCACAATACATGAGCCCAAAGGCCTTCCTTATGACTAAACTGACACCCACTTTCTTAAAAATATCATGTGTCTAAATAGCCTTTTCAGGCTGAGAAAAGCACTTTGGTGACATTTGGCTGTAATTTGTTCCCAGTACATTCCGATTGGCTGGTGACTGTGTGTTGTACCTAAAAGTGCCCAACAAGAATCCCAATGCACTATACATGGGCCCAAATGCCTTCCTTATGACAAAACTGACACTCATTTTCTTTAAAAAATCACTGGTCAAAATAGCCTTTTCAGGCTGAGAGCAGCACTTTGGTGACGTTTCACTGTAACTTGTTCCCAGTACAGTCTAAGTGGCTGCTGACTGTGTGACTTGGTTAAAAGTGGCCAAATAGAAGCCCAATCCACAATACATGAGCCCAAAGGCCTTCCTTATGACTAAACTGACACCCACTTTCTTAAAAATATCATGGGTCTAAATAGCCTTTTCAGGCTGAGAAAAGCACTTTGGTGACATTTGGCTTTAACTTGTTCCCAGTACATTCCGATTGGCTGGTGACTGTGTGTTGTACCTAAAAGTGCCCAACAAGAATCCCAATGCACTATACATGGGCCCAAATGCCTTCCTTATGACAAAACTGACACTCATTTTCTTTAAAAAATCATTGGTCAAAATAGCCTTTTCAGGCTGAGAGAAGCACTTTGGTGACGTTTCACTGTAACTTGTTCCCAGTACAGTCTAAGTGGCTGCTGACTGTGTGACTTGGTTAAAAGTGGCCAAATAGAAGCCCAATCCACAATACATGAGCCCAAAGGCCTTCCTTATGACTAAACTGACACCCACTTTCTTAAAAATATCATGGGTCTAAATAGCCTTTTCAGGCTGAGAAAAGCACTTTGGTGACATTTGGCTGTAACTTGTTCCCAGTACATTCCGATTGGCTGGTGACTGTGTGTTGTACCTAAAAGTGCCCAACAAGAATCCCAATGCACTATACATGGGCCCAAATGCCTTCCTTATGACAAAACTGACACTCATTTTCTTTAAAAAATCATTGGTCAAAATAGCCTTTTCAGGCTGAGAGAAGCACTTTGGTGACGTTTCACTGTAACTTGTTCCCAGTACAGTCTAAGTGGCTGCTGACTGTGTGACTTGGTTAAAAGTGGCCAAATAGAAGCCCAATCCACAATACATGAGCCCAAAGGCCTTCCTTATGACTAAACTGACACCCACTTTCTTAAAAATATCATGGGTCTAAATAGCCTTTTCAGGCTGAGAAAAGCACTTTGGTGACATTTGGCTGTAACTTGTTCCCAGTACATTCCGATTGGCTGGTGACTGTGTGTTGTACCTAAAAGTGCCCAACAAGAATCCCAATGCACTATACATGGGCCCAAATGCCTTCCTTATGACAAAACTGACACTCATTTTCTTTAAAAAATCACTGGTCAAAATAGCCTTTTCAGGCTGAGAGCAGCACTTTGGTGACGTTTCACTGTAACTTGTTCCCAGTACAGTCTAAGTGGCTGCTGACTGTGTGACTTGGTTAAAAGTGGCCAAATAGAAGCCCAATCCACAATACATGAGCCCAAAGGCCTTCCTTATGACTAAACTGACACCCACTTTCTTAAAAATATCATGGGTCTAAATAGCCTTTTCAGGCTGAGAAAAGCACTTTGGTGACATTTGGCTGTAATTTGTTCCCAGTACATTCCGATTGGCTGGTGACTGTGTGTTGTACCTAAAAGTGCCCAACAAGAATCCCAATGCACTATACATGGGCCCAAATGCCTTCCTTATGACAAAACTGACACTCATTTTCTTTAAAAAATCACTGGTCAAAATAGCCTTTTCAGGCTGAGAGCAGCACTTTGGTGACGTTTCACTGTAACTTGTTCCCAGTACAGTCTAAGTGGCTGCTGACTGTGTGACTTGGTTAAAAGTGGCCAAATAGAAGCCCAATCCACAATACATGAGCCCAAAGGCCTTCCTTATGACTAAACTGACACCCACTTTCTTAAAAATATCATGGGTCTAAATAGCCTTTTCAGGCTGAGAAAAGCACTTTGGTGACATTTGGCTTTAACTTGTTCCCAGTACATTCCGATTGGCTGGTGACTGTGTGTTGTACCTAAAAGTGCCCAACAAGAATCCCAATGCACTATACATGGGCCCAAATGCCTTCCTTATGACAAAACTGACACTCATTTTCTTTAAAAAATCATTGGTCAAAATAGCCTTTTCAGGCTGAGAGAAGCACTTTGGTGACGTTTCACTGTAACTTGTTCCCAGTACAGTCTAAGTGGCTGCTGACTGTGTGACTTGGTTAAAAGTGGCCAAATAGAAGCCCAATCCACAATACATGAGCCCAAAGGCCTTCCTTATGACTAAACTGACACCCACTTTCTTAAAAATATCATGGGTCTAAATAGCCTTTTCAGGCTGAGAAAAGCACTTTGGTGACATTTGGCTGTAACTTGTTCCCAGTACATTCCGATTGGCTGGTGACTGTGTGTTGTACCTAAAAGTGCCCAACAAGAATCCCAATGCACTATACATGGGCCCAAATGCCTTCCTTATGACAAAACTGACACTCATTTTCTTTAAAAAATCATTGGTCAAAATAACCTTTTCAGGCTGAGAGAAGCACTTTGGTGACGTTTCACTGTAACTTGTTCCCAGTACAGTCTAAGTGGCTGCTGACTGTGTGACTTGGTTAAAAGTGGCCAAATAGAAGCCCAATCCACAATACATGAGCCCAAAGGCCTTCCTTATGACTAAACTGACACCCTCTTTCTTAAAAATATCATGGGTCTAAATAGCATTTTCAGGCTGAGAGAAACACTTTGGTGACTTTTGGCTGTAACTTGTTCCCAGTACATTCTGAGTGGCTGGTGACTGTGTGTTGTACCTAAAAGTGCCCAACAAGAATCCCAATGCACTATACATGGGCCCAAATGCCTTCCTTATGACAAAGCTGACACTCATTTTCTTAAAAAAAATCATTGGTCAAAATAGCCTTTTCAGGCTGAGAGAAGCACTTTGGTGACGTTTCACTGTAACTTGTTCCCAGTACAGTCTAAGTGGCTGCTGACTGTGTGACTTGGTTAAAAGTGGCCAAATAGAAGCCCAATCCACAATACATGAGCCCAAAGGCCTTCCTTATGACTAAACTGACACCCACTTTCTTAAAAATATCATGGGTCTAAATAGCCTTTTCAGGCTGAGAAAAGCACTTTGGTGACATTTGGCTGTAACTTGTTCCCAGTACATTCCGATTGGCTGGTGACTGTGTGTTGTACCTAAAAGTGCCCAACAAGAATCCCAATGCACTATACATGGGCCCAAATGCCTTCCTTATGACAAAACTGACACTCATTTTCTTTAAAAAATCATTGGTCAAAATAGCCTTTTCAGGCTGAGAGAAGCACTTTGGTGACGTTTCACTGTAACTTGTTCCCAGTACAGTCTAAGTGGCTGCTGACTGTGTGACTTGGTTAAAAGTGGCCAAATAGAAGCCCAATCCACAATACATGAGCCCAAAGGCCTTCCTTATGACTAAACTGACACCCACTTTCTTAAAAATATCATGGGTCTAAATAGCCTTTTCAGGCTGAGAAAAGCACTTTGGTGACATTTGGCTGTAACTTGTTCCCAGTACATTCTGAGTGCCTGGTGACTGTGTGTTGTACCTAAAAGTGCCCAACAAGAATCCCAATGCACTATACATGGGCCCAAATGCCTTCCTTATGACAAAGCTGACACTCATTTTCTTAAAAAAAATCATTGGTCAAAATAGCCTTTTCAGGCTGAGAGAAGCACTTTGGTGACGTTTCACTGTAACTTGTTCCCAGTACAGTCTAAGTGGCTGCTGACTGTGTGACTTGGTTAAAAGTGGCCAAATAGAAGCCCAATCCACAATACATGAGCCCAAAGGCCTTCCTTATGACTAAACTGACACCCACTTTCTTAAAAATATCATGGGTCTAAATAGCCTTTTCAGGCTGAGAAAAGCACTTTGGTGACATTTGGCTGTAACTTGTTCCCAGTACATTCCGATTGGCTGGTGACTGTGTGTTGTACCTAAAAGTGCCCAACAAGAATCCCAATGCACTATACATGGGCCCAAATGCCTTCCTTATGACAAAACTGACACTCATTTTCGTTAAAAAATCATTGGTCAAAATAGCCTTTTCAGGCTGAGAGCAGCACTTTGGTGACGTTTCACTGTAACTTGTTCCCAGTACAGTCTAAGTGGCTGCTGACTGTGTGACTTGGTTAAAAGTGGCCAAATAGAAGCCCAATCCACAATACATGAGCCCAAAGGCCTTCCTTATGACTAAACTGACACCCACTTTCTTAAAAATATCATGGGTCTAAATAGCATTTTCAGGCTGAGAGAAACACTTTGGTGACATTTGGCTGTAACTTGTTCCCAGTACATTCCGATTGGCTGGTGACTGTGTGTTGTACCTAAAAGTGCCCAACAAGAATCCCAATGCACTATACATGGGCCCAAATGCCTTCCTTATGACAAAACTGACACTCATTTTCTTTAAAAAATCATTGGTCAAAATAGCCTTTTCAGGCTGAGAGAAGCACTTTGGTGACGTTTCACTGTAACTTGTTCCCAGTACAGTCTAAGTGGCTGCTGACTGTGTGACTTGGTTAAAAGTGGCCAAATAGAAGCCCAATCCACAATACATGAGCCCAAAGGCCTTCCTTATGACTAAACTGACACCCACTTTCTTAAAAATATCATGGGTCTAAATAGCCTTTTCAGGCTGAGAAAAGCACTTTGGTGACATTTGGCTGTAACTTGTTCCCAGTACATTCCGATTGGCTGGTGACTGTGTGTTGTACCTAAAAGTGCCCAACAAGAATCCCAATGCACTATACATGGGCCCAAATGCCTTCCTTATGACAAAACTGACACTCATTTTCTTTAAAAAATCATTGGTCAAAATAGCCTTTTCAGGCTGAGAGAAGCACTTTGGTGACGTTTCACTGTAACTTGTTCCCAGTACAGTCTAAGTGGCTGCTGACTGTGTGACTTGGTTAAAAGTGGCCAAATAGAAGCCCAATCCACAATACATGAGCCCAAAGGCCTTCCTTATGACTAAACTGACACCCACTTTCTTAAAAATATCATGGGTCTAAATAGCCTTTTCAGGCTGAGAAAAGCACTTTGGTGACATTTGGCTGTAACTTGTTCCCAGTACATTCCGATTGGCTGGTGACTGTGTGTTGTACCTAAAAGTGCCCAACAAGAATCCCAATGCACTATACATGGGCCCAAATGCCTTCCTTATGACAAAACTGACACTCATTTTCTTTAAAAAATCACTGGTCAAAATAGCCTTTTCAGGCTGAGAGCAGCACTTTGGTGACGTTTCACTGTAACTTGTTCCCAGTACAGTCTAAGTGGCTGCTGACTGTGTGACTTGGTTAAAAGTGGCCAAATAGAAGCCCAATCCACAATACATGAGCCCAAAGGCCTTCCTTATGACTAAACTGACACCCACTTTCTTAAAAATATCGTGGGTCTAAATAGCCTTTTCAGGCTGAGAAAAGCACTTTGGTGACATTTGGCTGTAACTTGTTCCCAGTACATTCCGATTGGCTGGTGACTGTGTGTTGTACCTAAAAGTGCCCAACAAGAATCCCAATGCACTATACATGGGCCCAAATGCCTTCCTTATGACAAAGCTGACACTCATTTTCTTAAAAAAAAATCATTGGTCAAAATAGCCTTTTCAGGCTGAGAGAAGCACTTTGGTGACGTTTCACTGTAACTTGTTCCCAGTACAGTCTAAGTGGCTGCTGACTGTGTGACTTGGTTAAAAGTGGCCAAATAGAAGCCCAATCCACAATACATGAGCCCAAAGGCCTTCCTTATGACTAAACTGACACCCACTTTCTTAAAAATATCATGGGTCTAAATAGCCTTTTCAGGCTGAGAAAAGCACTTTGGTGACATTTGGCTGTAATTTGTTCCCAGTACATTCCGATTGGCTGGTGACTGTGTGTTGTACCTAAAAGTGCCCAACAAGAATCCCAATGCACTATACATGGGCCCAAATGCCTTCCTTATGACAAAACTGACACTCATTTTCTTTAAAAAATCACTGGTCAAAATAGCCTTTTCAGGCTGAGAGCAGCACTTTGGTGACGTTTCACTGTAACTTGTTCCCAGTACAGTCTAAGTGGCTGCTGACTGTGTGACTTGGTTAAAAGTGGCCAAATAGAAGCCCAATCCACAATACATGAGCCCAAAGGCCTTCCTTATGACTAAACTGACACCCACTTTCTTAAAAATATCATGGGTCTAAATAGCCTTTTCAGGCTGAGAAAAGCACTTTGGTGACATTTGGCTTTAACTTGTTCCCAGTACATTCCGATTGGCTGGTGACTGTGTGTTGTACCTAAAAGTGCCCAACAAGAATCCCAATGCACTATACATGGGCCCAAATGCCTTCCTTATGACAAAACTGACACTCATTTTCTTTAAAAAATCATTGGTCAAAATAGCCTTTTCAGGCTGAGAGAAGCACTTTGGTGACGTTTCACTGTAACTTGTTCCCAGTACAGTCTAAGTGGCTGCTGACTGTGTGACTTGGTTAAAAGTGGCCAAATAGAAGCCCAATCCACAATACATGAGCCCAAAGGCCTTCCTTATGACTAAACTGACACCCACTTTCTTAAAACTATCATGGGTCTAAATAGCCTTTTCAGGCTGAGAAAAGCACTTTGGTGACATTTGGCTGTAACTTGTTCCCAGTACATTCCGATTGGCTGGTGACTGTGTGTTGTACCTAAAAGTGCCCAACAAGAATCCCAATGCACTATACATGGGCCCAAATGCCTTCCTTATGACAAAACTGACACTCATTTTCTTTAAAAAATCATTGGTCAAAATAACCTTTTCAGGCTGAGAGAAGCACTTTGGTGACGTTTCACTGTAACTTGTTCCCAGTACAGTCTAAGTGGCTGCTGACTGTGTGACTTGGTTAAAAGTGGCCAAATAGAAGCCCAATCCACAATACATGAGCCCAAAGGCCTTCCTTATGACTAAACTGACACCCTCTTTCTTAAAAATATCATGGGTCTAAATAGCATTTTCAGGCTGAGAGAAACACTTTGGTGACTTTTGGCTGTAACTTGTTCCCAGTACATTCTGAGTGGCTGGTGACTGTGTGTTGTACCTAAAAGTGCCCAACAAGAATCCCAATGCACTATACATGGGCCCAAATGCCTTCCTTATGACAAAGCTGACACTCATTTTCTTAAAAAAAATCATTGGTCAAAATAGCCTTTTCAGGCTGAGAGAAGCACTTTGGTGACGTTTCACTGTAACTTGTTCCCAGTACAGTCTAAGTGGCTGCTGACTGTGTGACTTGGTTAAAAGTGGCCAAATAGAAGCCCAATCCACAATACATGAGCCCAAAGGCCTTCCTTATGACTAAACTGACACCCACTTTCTTAAAAATATCATGGGTCTAAATAGCCTTTTCAGGCTGAGAAAAGCACTTTGGTGACATTTGGCTGTAACTTGTTCCCAGTACATTCCGATTGGCTGGTGACTGTGTGTTGTACCTAAAAGTGCCCAACAAGAATCCCAATGCACTATACATGGGCCCAAATGCCTTCCTTATGACAAAACTGACACTCATTTTCTTTAAAAAATCATTGGTCAAAATAGCCTTTTCAGGCTGAGAGCAGCACTTTGGTGACGTTTCACTGTAACTTGTTCCCAGTACAGTCTAAGTGGCTGCTGACTGTGTGACTTGGTTAAAAGTGGCCAAATAGAAGCCCAATCCACAATACATGAGCCCAAAGGCCTTCCTTATGACTAAACTGACACCCACTTTCTTAAAAATATCATGGGTCTAAATAGCATTTTCAGGCTGAGAGAAACACTTTGGTGACATTTGGCTGTAACTTGTTCCCAGTACATTCCGATTGGCTGGTGACTGTGTGTTGTACCTAAAAGTGCCCAACAAGAATCCCAATGCACTATACATGGGCCCAAATGCCTTCCTTATGACAAAACTGACACTCATTTTCTTTAAAAAATCATTGGTCAAAATAGCCTTTTCAGGCTGAGAGAAGCACTTTGGTGACGTTTCACTGTAACTTGTTCCCAGTACAGTCTAAGTGGCTGCTGACTGTGTGACTTGGTTAAAAGTGGCCAAATAGAAGCCCAATCCACAATACATGAGCCCAAAGGCCTTCCTTATGACTAAACTGACACCCACTTTCTTAAAAATATCATGGGTCTAAATAGCCTTTTCAGGCTGAGAAAAGCACTTTGGTGACATTTGGCTGTAACTTGTTCCCAGTACATTCCGATTGGCTGGTGACTGTGTGTTGTACCTAAAAGTGCCCAACAAGAATCCCAATGCACTATACATGGGCCCAAATGCCTTCCTTATGACAAAACTGACACTCATTTTCTTTAAAAAATCATTGGTCAAAATAGCCTTTTCAGGCTGAGAGAAGCACTTTGGTGACGTTTCACTGTAACTTGTTCCCAGTACAGTCTAAGTGGCTGCTGACTGTGTGACTTGGTTAAAAGTGGCCAAATAGAAGCCCAATCCACAATACATGAGCCCAAAGGCCTTCCTTATGACTAAACTGACACCCACTTTCTTAGAAATATCATGGGTCTAAATAGCCTTTTCAGGCTGAGAAAAGCACTTTGGTGACATTTGGCTGTAACTTGTTCCCAGTACATTCCGATTGGCTGGTGACTGTGTGTTGTACCTAAAAGTGCCCAACAAGAATCCCAATGCACTATACATGGGCCCAAATGCCTTCCTTATGACAAAACTGACACTCATTTTCTTTAAAAAATCACTGGTCAAAATAGCCTT
Organism: Gymnoscopelus microlampas; assembly: GCF_963454915.1. Taxonomy (NCBI): domain Eukaryota; kingdom Metazoa; phylum Chordata; class Actinopteri; order Myctophiformes; family Myctophidae; genus Gymnoscopelus; species Gymnoscopelus microlampas. The sequence continues at coordinate 71,771 of NW_028155791.1, read as the reverse complement.
TTCAGGCTGAGAGCAGCACTTTGGTGACGTTTCACTGTAACTTGTTCCCAGTACAGTCTAAGTGGCTGCTGACTGTGTGACTTGGTTAAAAGTGGCCAAATAGAAGCCCAATCCACAATACATGAGCCCAAAGGCCTTCCTTATGACTAAACTGACACCCACTTTCTTAAAAATATCGTGGGTCTAAATAGCCTTTTCAGGCTGAGAAAAGCACTTTGGTGACATTTGGCTGTAACTTGTTCCCAGTACATTCCGATTGGCTGGTGACTGTGTGTTGTACCTAAAAGTGCCCAACAAGAATCCCAATGCACTATACATGGGCCCAAATGCCTTCCTTATGACAAAGCTGACACTCATTTTCTTAAAAAAAATCATTGGTCAAAATAGCCTTTTCAGGCTGAGAGCAGCACTTTGGTGACGTTTCACTGTAACTTGTTCCCAGTACAGTCTAAGTGGCTGCTGACTGTGTGACTTGGTTAAAAGTGGCCAAATAGAAGCCCAATCCACAATACATGAGCCCAAAGGCCTTCCTTATGACTAAACTGACACCCACTTTCTTAAAAATATCATGGGTCTAAATAGCCTTTTCAGGCTGAGAAAAGCACTTTGGTGACATTTGGCTGTAACTTGTTCCCAGTACATTCCGATTGGCTGGTGACTGTGTGTTGTACCTAAAAGTGCCCAACAAGAATCCCAATGCACTATACATGGGCCCAAATGCCTTCCTTATGACAAAACTGACACTCATTTTCTTTAAAAAATCATTGGTCAAAATAGCCTTTTCAGGCTGAGAGAAGCACTTTGGTGACGTTTCACTGTAACTTGTTCCCAGTACAGTCTAAGTGGCTGCTGACTGTGTGACTTGGTTAAAAGTGGCCAAATAGAAGCCCAATCCACAATACATGAGCCCAAAGGCCTTCCTTATGACTAAACTGACACCCACTTTCTTAAAAATATCATGGGTCTAAATAGCCTTTTCAGGCTGAGAAAAGCACTTTGGTGACATTTGGCTGTAACTTGTTCCCAGTACATTCCGATTGGCTGGTGACTGTGTGTTGTACCTAAAAGTGCCCAACAAGAATCCCAATGCACTATACATGGGCCCAAATGCCTTCCTTATGACAAAACTGACACTCATTTTCTTTAAAAAATCACTGGTCAAAATAGCCTTTTCAGGCTGAGAGCAGCACTTTGGTGACGTTTCACTGTAACTTGTTCCCAGTACAGTCTAAGTGGCTGCTGACTGTGTGACTTGGTTAAAAGTGGCCAAATAGAAGCCCAATCCACAATACATGAGCCCAAAGGCCTTCCTTATGACTAAACTGACACCCACTTTCTTAAAAATATCATGGGTCTAAATAGCCTTTTCAGGCTGAGAAAAGCACTTTGGTGACATTTGGCTGTAACTTGTTCCCAGTACATTCCGATTGGCTGGTGACTGTGTGTTGTACCTAAAAGTGCCCAACAAGAATCCCAATGCACTATACATGGGCCCAAATGCCTTCCTTATGACAAAACTGACACTCATTTTCTTTAAAAAATCACTGGTCAAAATAGCCTTTTCAGGCTGAGAGCAGCACTTTGGTGACGTTTCACTGTAACTTGTTCCCAGTACAGTCTAAGTGGCTCTTGACTGTGTGACTTGGTTAAAAGTGGCCAAATAGAAGCCCAATCCACAATACATGAGCCCAAAGGCCTTCCTTATGACTAAACTGACACCCACTTTCTTAAAAATATCATGGGTCTAAATAGCCTTTTCAGGCTGAAAAAAGCACTTTGGTGACATTTGGCTGTAACTTGTTCCCAGTACATTCCGATTGGCTGGTGACTGTGTGTTGTACCTAAAAGTGCCCAACAAGAATCCCAATGCACTATACATGGGCCCAAATGCCTTCCTTATGACAAAACTGACACTCATTTTCTTTAAAAAATCATTGGTCAAAATAGCCTTTTCAGGCTGAGAGAAGCACTTTGGTGACGTTTCACTGTAACTTGTTCCCAGTACAGTCTAAGTGGCTGCTGACTGTGTGACTTGGTTAAAAGTGGCCAAATAGAAGCCCAATCCACAATACATGAGCCCAAAGGCCTTCCTTATGACTAAACTGACACCCACTTTCTTAAAAATATCATGGGTCTAAATAGCCTTTTCAGGCTGAGAAAAGCACTTTGGTGACATTTGGCTGTAACTTGTTCCCAGTACATTCCGATTGGCTGGTGACTGTGTGTTGTACCTAAAAGTGCCCAACAAGAATCCCAATGCACTATACATGGGCCCAAATGCCTTCCTTATGACAAAACTGACACTCATTTTCTTTAAAAAATCATTGGTCAAAATAGCCTTTTCAGGCTGAGAGAAGCACTTTGGTGACGTTTCACTGTAACTTGTTCCCAGTACAGTCTAAGTGGCTGCTGACTGTGTGACTTGGTTAAAAGTGGCCAAATAGAAGCCCAATCCACAATACATGAGCCCAAAGGCCTTCCTTATGACTAAACTGACACCCACTTTCTTAAAAATATCATGGGTCTAAATAGCCTTTTCAGGCTGAGAAAAGCACTTTGGTGACATTTGGCTGTAACTTGTTCCCAGTACATTCCGATTGGCTGGTGACTGTGTGTTGTACCTAAAAGTGCCCAACAAGAATCCCAATGCACTATACATGGGCCCAAATGCCTTCCTTATGACAAAACTGACACTCATTTTCTTTAAAAAATCACTGGTCAAAATAGCCTTTTCAGGCTGAGAGCAGCACTTTGGTGACGTTTCACTGTAACTTGTTCCCAGTACAGTCTAAGTGGCTGCTGACTGTGTGACTTGGTTAAAAGTGGCCAAATAGAAGCCCAATCCACAATACATGAGCCCAAAGGCCTTCCTTATGACTAAACTGACACCCACTTTCTTAAAAATATCGTGGGTCTAAATAGCCTTTTCAGGCTGAGAAAAGCACTTTGGTGACATTTGGCTGTAACTTGTTCCCAGTACATTCCGATTGGCTGGTGACTGTGTGTTGTACCTAAAAGTGCCCAACAAGACTCCCAATGCACTATACATGGGCCCAAATGCCTTCCTTATGACAAAACTGACACTCATTTTCTTTAAAAAATCACTGGTCAAAATAGCCTTTTCAGGCTGAGAGCAGCACTTTGGTGACGTTTCACTGTAACTTGTTCCCAGTACAGTCTAAGTGGCTGCTGACTGTGTGACTTGGTTAAAAGTGGCCAAATAGAAGCCCAATCCACAATACATGAGCCCAAAGGCCTTCCTTATGACTAAACTGACACCCACTTTCTTAAAAATATCATGGGTCTAAATAGCCTTTTCAGGCTGAGAAAAGCACTTTGGTGACATTTGGCTGTAACTTGTTCCCAGTACATTCCGATTGGCTGGTGACTGTGTGTTGTACCTAAAAGTGCCCAACAAGAATCCCAATGCACTATACATGGGCCCAAATGCCTTCCTTATGACAAAACTGACACTCATTTTCTTTAAAAAATCATTGGTCAAAATAGCCTTTTCAGGCTGAGAGAAGCACTTTGGTGACGTTTCACTGTAACTTGTTCCCAGTACAGTCTAAGTGGCTGCTGACTGTGTGACTTGGTTAAAAGTGGCCAAATAGAAGCCCAATCCACAATACATGAGCCCAAAGGCCTTCCTTATGACTAAACTGACACCCACTTTCTTAAAAATATCATGGGTCTAAATAGCATTTTCAGGCTGAGAGAAACACTTTGGTGACATTTGGCTGTAACTTGTTCCCAGTACATTCCGATTGGCTGGTGACTGTGTGTTGTACCTAAAAGTGCCCAACAAGAATCCCAATGCACTATACATGGGCCCAAATGCCTTCCTTATGACAAAACTGACACTCATTTTCTTTAAAAAATCATTGGTCAAAATAGCCTTTTCAGGCTGAGAGAAGCACTTTGGTGACGTTTCACTGTAACTTGTTCCCAGTACAGTCTAAGTGGCTGCTGACTGTGTGACTTGGTTAAAAGTGGCCAAATAGAAGCCCAATCCACAATACATGAGCCCAAAGGCCTTCCTTATGACTAAACTGACACCCACTTTCTTAAAAATATCATGGGTCTAAATAGCCTTTTCAGGCTGAGAAAAGCACTTTGGTGACATTTGGCTGTAACTTGTTCCCAGTACATTCCGATTGGCTGGTGACTGTGTGTTGTACCTAAAAGTGCCCAACAAGAATCCCAATGCACTATACATGGGCCCAAATGCCTTCCTTATGACAAAACTGACACTCATTTTCTTTAAAAAATCATTGGTCAAAATAGCCTTTTCAGGCTGAGAGAAGCACTTTGGTGACGTTTCACTGTAACTTGTTCCCAGTACAGTCTAAGTGGCTGCTGACTGTGTGACTTGGTTAAAAGTGGCCAAATAGAAGCCCAATCCACAATACATGAGCCCAAAGGCCTTCCTTATGACTAAACTGACACCCACTTTCTTAAAAATATCATGGGTCTAAATAGCCTTTTCAGGCTGAGAAAAGCACTTTGGTGACATTTGGCTGTAACTTGTTCCCAGTACATTCCGATTGGCTGGTGACTGTGTGTTGTACCTAAAAGTGCCCAACAAGAATCCCAATGCACTATACATGGGCCCAAATGCCTTCCTTATGACAAAACTGACACTCATTTTCTTTAAAAAATCACTGGTCAAAATAGCCTTTTCAGGCTGAGAGCAGCACTTTGGTGACGTTTCACTGTAACTTGTTCCCAGTACAGTCTAAGTGGCTGCTGACTGTGTGACTTGGTTAAAAGTGGCCAAATAGAAGCCCAATCCACAATACATGAGCCCAAAGGCCTTCCTTATGACTAAACTGACACCCACTTTCTTAAAAATATCGTGGGTCTAAATAGCCTTTTCAGGCTGAGAAAAGCACTTTGGTGACATTTGGCTGTAACTTGTTCCCAGTACATTCTGATTGGCTGGTGACTGTGTGTTGTACCTAAAAGTGCCCAACAAGAATCCCAATGCACTATACATGGGCCCAAATGCCTTCCTTATGACAAAGCTGACACTCATTTTCTTAAAAAAAAATCATTGGTCAAAATAGCCTTTTCAGGCTGAGAGAAGCACTTTGGTGACGTTTCACTGTAACTTGTTCCCAGTACAGTCTAAGTGGCTGCTGACTGTGTGACTTGGTTAAAAGTGGCCAAATAGAAGCCCAATCCACAATACATGAGCCCAAAGGCCTTCCTTATGACTAAACTGACACCCACTTTCTTAAAAATATCATGGGTCTAAATAGCCTTTTCAGGCTGAGAAAAGCACTTTGGTGACATTTGGCTGTAACTTGTTCCCAGTACATTCCGATTGGCTGGTGACTGTGTGTTGTACCTAAAAGTGCCCAACAAGAATCCCAATGCACTATACATGGGCCCAAATGCCTTCCTTATGACAAAACTGACACTCATTTTCTTTAAAAAATCATTGGTCAAAATAGCCTTTTCAGGCTGAGAGAAGCACTTTGGTGACGTTTCACTGTAACTTGTTCCCAGTACAGTCTAAGTGGCTGCTGACTGTGTGACTTGGTTAAAAGTGGCCAAATAGAAGCCCAATCCACAATACATGAGCCCAAAGGCCTTCCTTATGACTAAACTGACACCCACTTTCTTAAAAATATCATGGGTCTAAATAGCCTTTTCAGGCTGAGAAAAGCACTTTGGTGACATTTGGCTGTAACTTGTTCCCAGTACATTCCGATTGGCTGGTGACTGTGTGTTGTACCTAAAAGTGCCCAACAAGAATCCCAATGCACTATACATGGGCCCAAATGCCTTCCTTATGACAAAACTGACACTCATTTTCTTTAAAAAATCACTGGTCAAAATAGCCTTTTCAGGCTGAGAGCAGCACTTTGGTGACGTTTCACTGTAACTTGTTCCCAGTACAGTCTAAGTGGCTGCTGACTGTGTGACTTGGTTAAAAGTGGCCAAATAGAAGCCCAATCCACAATACATGAGCCCAAAGGCCTTCCTTATGACTAAACTGACACCCACTTTCTTAAAAATATCGTGGGTCTAAATAGCCTTTTCAGGCTGAGAAAAGCACTTTGGTGACATTTGGCTGTAACTTGTTCCCAGTACATTCCGATTGGCTGGTGACTGTGTGTTGTACCTAAAAGTGCCCAACAAGACTCCCAATGCACTATACATGGGCCCAAATGCCTTCCTTATGACAAAACTGACACTCATTTTCTTTAAAAAATCACTGGTCAAAATAGCCTTTTCAGGCTGAGAGCAGCACTTTGGTGACGTTTCACTGTAACTTGTTCCCAGTACAGTCTAAGTGGCTGCTGACTGTGTGACTTGGTTAAAAGTGGCCAAATAGAAGCCCAATCCACAATACATGAGCCCAAAGGCCTTCCTTATGACTAAACTGACACCCACTTTCTTAAAAATATCATGGGTCTAAATAGCCTTTTCAGGCTGAGAAAAGCACTTTGGTGACATTTGGCTGTAACTTGTTCCCAGTACATTCCGATTGGCTGGTGACTGTGTGTTGTACCTAAAAGTGCCCAACAAGAATCCCAATGCACTATACATGGGCCCAAATGCCTTCCTTATGACAAAACTGACACTCATTTTCTTTAAAAAATCATTGGTCAAAATAGCCTTTTCAGGCTGAGAGAAGCACTTTGGTGACGTTTCACTGTAACTTGTTCCCAGTACAGTCTAAGTGGCTGCTGACTGTGTGACTTGGTTAAAAGTGGCCAAATAGAAGCCCAATCCACAATACATGAGCCCAAAGGCCTTCCTTATGACTAAACTGACACCCACTTTCTTAAAAATATCATGGGTCTAAATAGCATTTTCAGGCTGAGAGAAACACTTTGGTGACATTTGGCTGTAACTTGTTCCCAGTACATTCCGATTGGCTGGTGACTGTGTGTTGTACCTAAAAGTGCCCAACAAGAATCCCAATGCACTATACATGGGCCCAAATGCCTTCCTTATGACAAAACTGACACTCATTTTCTTTAAAAAATCATTGGTCAAAATAGCCTTTTCAGGCTGAGAGAAGCACTTTGGTGACGTTTCACTGTAACTTGTTCCCAGTACAGTCTAAGTGGCTGCTGACTGTGTGACTTGGTTAAAAGTGGCCAAATAGAAGCCCAATCCACAATACATGAGCCCAAAGGCCTTCCTTATGACTAAACTGACACCCACTTTCTTAAAAATATCATGGGTCTAAATAGCCTTTTCAGGCTGAGAAAAGCACTTTGGTGACATTTGGCTGTAACTTGTTCCCAGTACATTCCGATTGGCTGGTGACTGTGTGTTGTACCTAAAAGTGCCCAACAAGAATCCCAATGCACTATACATGGGCCCAAATGCCTTCCTTATGACAAAACTGACACTCATTTTCTTTAAAAAATCATTGGTCAAAATAGCCTTTTCAGGCTGAGAGAAGCACTTTGGTGACGTTTCACTGTAACTTGTTCCCAGTACAGTCTAAGTGGCTGCTGACTGTGTGACTTGGTTAAAAGTGGCCAAATAGAAGCCCAATCCACAATACATGAGCCCAAAGGCCTTCCTTATGACTAAACTGACACCCACTTTCTTAAAAATATCATGGGTCTAAATAGCCTTTTCAGGCTGAGAAAAGCACTTTGGTGACATTTGGCTGTAACTTGTTCCCAGTACATTCCGATTGGCTGGTGACTGTGTGTTGTACCTAAAAGTGCCCAACAAGAATCCCAATGCACTATACATGGGCCCAAATGCCTTCCTTATGACAAAACTGACACTCATTTTCTTTAAAAAATCACTGGTCAAAATAGCCTTTTCAGGCTGAGAGCAGCACTTTGGTGACGTTTCACTGTAACTTGTTCCCAGTACAGTCTAAGTGGCTGCTGACTGTGTGACTTGGTTAAAAGTGGCCAAATAGAAGCCCAATCCACAATACATGAGCCCAAAGGCCTTCCTTATGACTAAACTGACACCCACTTTCTTAAAAATATCGTGGGTCTAAATAGCCTTTTCAGGCTGAGAAAAGCACTTTGGTGACATTTGGCTGTAACTTGTTCCCAGTACATTCTGATTGGCTGGTGACTGTGTGTTGTACCTAAAAGTGCCCAACAAGAATCCCAATGCACTATACATGGGCCCAAATGCCTTCCTTATGACAAAGCTGACACTCATTTTCTTAAAAAAAAATCATTGGTCAAAATAGCCTTTTCAGGCTGAGAGAAGCACTTTGGTGACGTTTCACTGTAACTTGTTCCCAGTACAGTCTAAGTGGCTGCTGACTGTGTGACTTGGTTAAAAGTGGCCAAATAGAAGCCCAATCCACAATACATGAGCCCAAAGGCCTTCCTTATGACTAAACTGACACCCACTTTCTTAAAAATATCATGGGTCTAAATAGCCTTTTCAGGCTGAGAAAAGCACTTTGGTGACATTTGGCTGTAACTTGTTCCCAGTACATTCCGATTGGCTGGTGACTGTGTGTTGTACCTAAAAGTGCCCAACAAGAATCCCAATGCACTATACATGGGCCCAAATGCCTTCCTTATGACAAAACTGACACTCATTTTCTTTAAAAAATCATTGGTCAAAATAGCCTTTTCAGGCTGAGAGAAGCACTTTGGTGACGTTTCACTGTAACTTGTTCCCAGTACAGTCTAAGTGGCTGCTGACTGTGTGACTTGGTTAAAAGTGGCCAAATAGAAGCCCAATCCACAATACATGAGCCCAAAGGCCTTCCTTATGACTAAACTGACACCCACTTTCTTAAAAATATCATGGGTCTAAATAGCCTTTTCAGGCTGAGAAAAGCACTTTGGTGACATTTGGCTGTAACTTGTTCCCAGTACATTCCGATTGGCTGGTGACTGTGTGTTGTACCTAAAAGTGCCCAACAAGAATCCCAATGCACTATACATGGGCCCAAATGCCTTCCTTATGACAAAACTGACACTCATTTTCTTTAAAAAATCACTGGTCAAAATAGCCTTTTCAGGCTGAGAGCAGCACTTTGGTGACGTTTCACTGTAACTTGTTCCCAGTACAGTCTAAGTGGCTGCTGACTGTGTGACTTGGTTAAAAGTGGCCAAATAGAAGCCCAATCCACAATACATGAGCCCAAAGGCCTTCCTTATGACTAAACTGACACCCACTTTCTTAAAAATATCATGGGTCTAAATAGCCTTTTCAGGCTGAGAAAAGCACTTTGGTGACATTTGGCTGTAACTTGTTCCCAGTACATTCCGATTGGCTGGTGACTGTGTGTTGTACCTAAAAGTGCCCAACAAGAATCCCAATGCACTATACATGGGCCCAAATGCCTTCCTTATGACAAAACTGACACTCATTTTCTTTAAAAAATCACTGGTCAAAATAGCCTTTTCAGGCTGAGAGCAGCACTTTGGTGACGTTTCACTGTAACTTGTTCCCAGTACAGTCTAAGTGGCTGCTGACTGTGTGACTTGGTTAAAAGTGGCCAAATAGAAGCCCAATCCACAATACATGAGCCCAAAGGCCTTCCTTATGACTAAACTGACACCCACTTTCTTAAAAATATCATGGGTCTAAATAGCCTTTTCAGGCTGAGAAAAGCACTTTGGTGACATTTGGCTTTAACTTGTTCCCAGTACATTCCGATTGGCTGGTGACTGTGTGTTGTACCTAAAAGTGCCCAACAAGAATCCCAATGCACTATACATGGGCCCAAATGCCTTCCTTATGACAAAACTGACACTCATTTTCTTTAAAAAATCATTGGTCAAAATAGCCTTTTCAGGCTGAGAGAAGCACTTTGGTGACGTTTCACTGTAACTTGTTCCCAGTACAGTCTAAGTGGCTGCTGACTGTGTGACTTGGTTAAAAGTGGCCAAATAGAAGCCCAATCCACAATACATGAGCCCAAAGGCCTTCCTTATGACTAAACTGACACCCACTTTCTTAAAAATATCGTGGGTCTAAATAGCCTTTTCAGGCTGAGAAAAGCACTTTGGTGACATTTGGCTGTAACTTGTTCCCAGTACATTCTGATTGGCTGGTGACTGTGTGTTGTACCTAAAAGTGCCCAACAAGAATCCCAATGCACTATACATGGGCCCAAATGCCTTCCTTATGACAAAGCTGACACTCATTTTCTTAAAAAAAAATCATTGGTCAAAATAGCCTTTTCAGGCTGAGAGAAGCACTTTGGTGACGTTTCACTGTAACTTGTTCCCAGTACAGTCTAAGTGGCTGCTGACTGTGTGACTTGGTTAAAAGTGGCCAAATAGAAGCCCAATCCACAATACATGAGCCCAAAGGCCTTCCTTATGACTAAACTGACACCCACTTTCTTAAAAATATCATGGGTCTAAATAGCCTTTTCAGGCTGAGAAAAGCACTTTGGTGACATTTGGCTGTAACTTGTTCCCAGTACATTCCGATTGGCTGGTGACTGTGTGTTGTACCTAAAAGTGCCCAACAAGAATCCCAATGCACTATACATGGGCCCAAATGCCTTCCTTATGACAAAACTGACACTCATTTTCTTTAAAAAATCATTGGTCAAAATAGCCTTTTCAGGCTGAGAGAAGCACTTTGGTGACGTTTCACTGTAACTTGTTCCCAGTACAGTCTAAGTGGCTGCTGACTGTGTGACTTGGTTAAAAGTGGCCAAATAGAAGCCCAATCCACAATACATGAGCCCAAAGGCCTTCCTTATGACTAAACTGACACCCACTTTCTTAAAAATATCATGGGTCTAAATAGCCTTTTCAGGCTGAGAAAAGCACTTTGGTGACATTTGGCTGTAACTTGTTCCCAGTACATTCCGATTGGCTGGTGACTGTGTGTTGTACCTAAAAGTGCCCAACAAGAATCCCAATGCACTATACATGGGCCCAAATGCCTTCCTTATGACAAAACTGACACTCATTTTCTTTAAAAAATCACTGGTCAAAATAGCCTTTTCAGGCTGAGAGCAGCACTTTGGTGACGTTTCACTGTAACTTGTTCCCAGTACAGTCTAAGTGGCTGCTGACTGTGTGACTTGGTTAAAAGTGGCCAAATAGAAGCCCAATCCACAATACATGAGCCCAAAGGCCTTCCTTATGACTAAACTGACACCCACTTTCTTAAAAATATCATGGGTCTAAATAGCCTTTTCAGGCTGAGAAAAGCACTTTGGTGACATTTGGCTGTAACTTGTTCCCAGTACATTCCGATTGGCTGGTGACTGTGTGTTGTACCTAAAAGTGCCCAACAAGAATCCCAATGCACTATACATGGGCCCAAATGCCTTCCTTATGACAAAACTGACACTCATTTTCTTTAAAAAATCACTGGTCAAAATAGCCTTTTCAGGCTGAGAGCAGCACTTTGGTGACGTTTCACTGTAACTTGTTCCCAGTACAGTCTAAGTGGCTCTTGACTGTGTGACTTGGTTAAAAGTGGCCAAATAGAAGCCCAATCCACAATACATGAGCCCAAAGGCCTTCCTTATGACTAAACTGACACCCACTTTCTTAAAAATATCATGGGTCTAAATAGCCTTTTCAGGCTGAAAAAAGCACTTTGGTGACATTTGGCTGTAACTTGTTCCCAGTACATTCCGATTGGCTGGTGACTGTGTGTTGTACCTAAAAGTGCCCAACAAGAATCCCAATGCACTATACATGGGCCCAAATGCCTTCCTTATGACAAAACTGACACTCATTTTCTTTAAAAAATCATTGGTCAAAATAGCCTTTTCAGGCTGAGAGAAGCACTTTGGTGACGTTTCACTGTAACTTGTTCCCAGTACAGTCTAAGTGGCTGCTGACTGTGTGACTTGGTTAAAAGTGGCCAAATAGAAGCCCAATCCACAATACATGAGCCCAAAGGCCTTCCTTATGACTAAACTGACACCCACTTTCTTAAAAATATCATGGGTCTAAATAGCCTTTTCAGGCTGAGAAAAGCACTTTGGTGACATTTGGCTGTAACTTGTTCCCAGTACATTCCGATTGGCTGGTGACTGTGTGTTGTACCTAAAAGTGCCCAACAAGAATCCCAATGCACTATACATGGGCCCAAATGCCTTCCTTATGACAAAACTGACACTCATTTTCTTTAAAAAATCATTGGTCAAAATAGCCTTTTCAGGCTGAGAGAAGCACTTTGGTGACGTTTCACTGTAACTTGTTCCCAGTACAGTCTAAGTGGCTGCTGACTGTGTGACTTGGTTAAAAGTGGCCAAATAGAAGCCCAATCCACAATACATGAGCCCAAAGGCCTTCCTTATGACTAAACTGACACCCACTTTCTTAAAAATATCATGGGTCTAAATAGCCTTTTCAGGCTGAGAAAAGCACTTTGGTGACATTTGGCTGTAACTTGTTCCCAGTACATTCCGATTGGCTGGTGACTGTGTGTTGTACCTAAAAGTGCCCAACAAGAATCCCAATGCACTATACATGGGCCCAAATGCCTTCCTTATGACAAAACTGACACTCATTTTCTTTAAAAAATCACTGGTCAAAATAGCCTTTTCAGGCTGAGAGCAGCACTTTGGTGACGTTTCACTGTAACTTGTTCCCAGTACAGTCTAAGTGGCTGCTGACTGTGTGACTTGGTTAAAAGTGGCCAAATAGAAGCCCAATCCACAATACATGAGCCCAAAGGCCTTCCTTATGACTAAACTGACACCCACTTTCTTAAAAATATCGTGGGTCTAAATAGCCTTTTCAGGCTGAGAAAAGCACTTTGGTGACATTTGGCTGTAACTTGTTCCCAGTACATTCCGATTGGCTGGTGACTGTGTGTTGTACCTAAAAGTGCCCAACAAGACTCCCAATGCACTATACATGGGCCCAAATGCCTTCCTTATGACAAAACTGACACTCATTTTCTTTAAAAAATCACTGGTCAAAATAGCCTTTTCAGGCTGAGAGCAGCACTTTGGTGACGTTTCACTGTAACTTGTTCCCAGTACAGTCTAAGTGGCTGCTGACTGTGTGACTTGGTTAAAAGTGGCCAAATAGAAGCCCAATCCACAATACATGAGCCCAAAGGCCTTCCTTATGACTAAACTGACACCCACTTTCTTAAAAATATCATGGGTCTAAATAGCCTTTTCAGGCTGAGAAAAGCACTTTGGTGACATTTGGCTGTAACTTGTTCCCAGTACATTCCGATTGGCTGGTGACTGTGTGTTGTACCTAAAAGTGCCCAACAAGAATCCCAATGCACTATACATGGGCCCAAATGCCTTCCTTATGACAAAACTGACACTCATTTTCTTTAAAAAATCATTGGTCAAAATAGCCTTTTCAGGCTGAGAGAAGCACTTTGGTGACGTTTCACTGTAACTTGTTCCCAGTACAGTCTAAGTGGCTGCTGACTGTGTGACTTGGTTAAAAGTGGCCAAATAGAAGCCCAATCCACAATACATGAGCCCAAAGGCCTTCCTTATGACTAAACTGACACCCACTTTCTTAAAAATATCATGGGTCTAAATAGCATTTTCAGGCTGAGAGAAACACTTTGGTGACATTTGGCTGTAACTTGTTCCCAGTACATTCCGATTGGCTGGTGACTGTGTGTTGTACCTAAAAGTGCCCAACAAGAATCCCAATGCACTATACATGGGCCCAAATGCCTTCCTTATGACAAAACTGACACTCATTTTCTTTAAAAAATCATTGGTCAAAATAGCCTTTTCAGGCTGAGAGAAGCACTTTGGTGACGTTTCACTGTAACTTGTTCCCAGTACAGTCTAAGTGGCTGCTGACTGTGTGACTTGGTTAAAAGTGGCCAAATAGAAGCCCAATCCACAATACATGAGCCCAAAGGCCTTCCTTATGACTAAACTGACACCCACTTTCTTAAAAATATCATGGGTCTAAATAGCCTTTTCAGGCTGAGAAAAGCACTTTGGTGACATTTGGCTGTAACTTGTTCCCAGTACATTCCGATTGGCTGGTGACTGTGTGTTGTACCTAAAAGTGCCCAACAAGAATCCCAATGCACTATACATGGGCCCAAATGCCTTCCTTATGACAAAACTGACACTCATTTTCTTTAAAAAATCATTGGTCAAAATAGCCTTTTCAGGCTGAGAGAAGCACTTTGGTGACGTTTCACTGTAACTTGTTCCCAGTACAGTCTAAGTGGCTGCTGACTGTGTGACTTGGTTAAAAGTGGCCAAATAGAAGCCCAATCCACAATACATGAGCCCAAAGGCCTTCCTTATGACTAAACTGACACCCACTTTCTTAAAAATATCATGGGTCTAAATAGCCTTTTCAGGCTGAGAAAAGCACTTTGGTGACATTTGGCTGTAACTTGTTCCCAGTACATTCCGATTGGCTGGTGACTGTGTGTTGTACCTAAAAGTGCCCAACAAGAATCCCAATGCACTATACTTGGGCCCAAATGCCTTCCTTATGACAAAACTGACACTCATTTTCTTTAAAAAATCACTGGTCAAAATAGCCTTTTCAGGCTGAGAGCAGCACTTTGGTGACGTTTCACTGTAACTTGTTCCCAGTACAGTCTAAGTGGCTGCTGACTGTGTGACTTGGTTAAAAGTGGCCAAATAGAAGCCCAATCCACAATACATGAGCCCAAAGGCCTTCCTTATGACTAAACTGACACCCACTTTCTTAAAAATATCGTGGGTCTAAATAGCCTTTTCAGGCTGAGAAAAGCACTTTGGTGACATTTGGCTGTAACTTGTTCCCAGTACATTCTGATTGGCTGGTGACTGTGTGTTGTACCTAAAAGTGCCCAACAAGAATCCCAATGCACTATACATGGGCCCAAATGCCTTCCTTATGACAAAGCTGACACTCATTTTCTTAAAAAAAAATCATTGGTCAAAATAGCCTTTTCAGGCTGAGAGAAGCACTTTGGTGACGTTTCACTGTAACTTGTTCCCAGTACAGTCTAAGTGGCTGCTGACTGTGTGACTTGGTTAAAAGTGGCCAAATAGAAGCCCAATCCACAATACATGAGCCCAAAGGCCTTCCTTATGACTAAACTGACACCCACTTTCTTAAAAATATCATGGGTCTAAATAGCCTTTTCAGGCTGAGAAAAGCACTTTGGTGACATTTGGCTGTAACTTGTTCCCAGTACATTCCGATTGGCTGGTGACTGTGTGTTGTACCTAAAAGTGCCCAACAAGAATCCCAATGCACTATACATGGGCCCAAATGCCTTCCTTATGACAAAACTGACACTCATTTTCTTTAAAAAATCATTGGTCAAAATAGCCTTTTCAGGCTGAGAGAAGCACTTTGGTGACGTTTCACTGTAACTTGTTCCCAGTACAGTCTAAGTGGCTGCTGACTGTGTGACTTGGTTAAAAGTGGCCAAATAGAAGCCCAATCCACAATACATGAGCCCAAAGGCCTTCCTTATGACTAAACTGACACCCACTTTCTTAAAAATATCATGGGTCTAAATAGCCTTTTCAGGCTGAGAAAAGCACTTTGGTGACATTTGGCTGTAACTTGTTCCCAGTACATTCCGATTGGCTGGTGACTGTGTGTTGTACCTAAAAGTGCCCAACAAGAATCCCAATGCACTATACATGGGCCCAAATGCCTTCCTTATGACAAAACTGACACTCATTTTCTTTAAAAAATCACTGGTCAAAATAGCCTTTTCAGGCTGAGAGCAGCACTTTGGTGACGTTTCACTGTAACTTGTTCCCAGTACAGTCTAAGTGGCTGCTGACTGTGTGACTTGGTTAAAAGTGGCCAAATAGAAGCCCAATCCACAATACATGAGCCCAAAGGCCTTCCTTATGACTAAACTGACACCCACTTTCTTAAAAATATCATGGGTCTAAATAGCCTTTTCAGGCTGAGAAAAGCACTTTGGTGACATTTGGCTTTAACTTGTTCCCAGTACATTCCGATTGGCTGGTGACTGTGTGTTGTACCTAAAAGTGCCCAACAAGAATCCCAATGCACTATACATGGGCCCAAATGCCTTCCTTATGACAAAACTGACACTCATTTTCTTTAAAAAATCATTGGTCAAAATAGCCTTTTCAGGCTGAGAGAAGCACTTTGGTGACGTTTCACTGTAACTTGTTCCCAGTACAGTCTAAGTGGCTGCTGACTGTGTGACTTGGTTAAAAGTGGCCAAATAGAAGCCCAATCCACAATACATGAGCCCAAAGGCCTTCCTTATGACTAAACTGACACCCACTTTCTTAAAAATATCATGGGTCTAAATAGCCTTTTCAGGCTGAGAAAAGCACTTTGGTGACATTTGGCTGTAACTTGTTCCCAGTACATTCCGATTGGCTGGTGACTGTGTGTTGTACCTAAAAGTGCCCAACAAGAATCCCAATGCACTATACATGGGCCCAAATGCCTTCCTTATGACAAAACTGACATTCATTTTCTTTAAAAAATCATTGGTCAAAATAGCCTTTTCAGGCTGAGAGAAGCACTTTGGTGACGTTTCACTGTAACTTGTTCCCAGTACAGTCTAAGTGGCTGCTGACTGTGTGACTTGGTTAAAAGTGGCCAAATAGAAGCCCAATCCACAATACATGAGCCCAAAGGCCTTCCTTATGACTAAACTGACACCCACTTTCTTAAAAATATCATGGGTCTAAATAGCCTTTTCAGGCTGAGAAAAGCACTTTGGTGACATTTGGCTGTAACTTGTTCCCAGTACATTCCGATTGGCTGGTGACTGTGTGTTGTACCTAAAAGTGCCCAACAAGAATCCCAATGCACTATACATGGGCCCAAATGCCTTCCTTATGACAAAACTGACACTCATTTTCTTTAAAAAATCACTGGTCAAAATAGCCTTTTCAGGCTGAGAGCAGCACTTTGGTGACGTTTCACTGTAACTTGTTCCCAGTACAGTCTAAGTGGCTCTTGACTGTGTGACTTGGTTAAAAGTGGCCAAATAGAAGCCCAATCCACAATACATGAGCCCAAAGGCCTTCCTTATGACTAAACTGACACCCACTTTCTTAAAAATATCATGGGTCTAAATAGCCTTTTCAGGCTGAGAAAAGCACTTTGGTGACATTTGGCTGTAACTTGTTCCCAGTACATTCCGATTGGCTGGTGACTGTGTGTTGTACCTAAAAGTGCCCAACAAGAATCCCAATGCACTATACATGGGCCCAAATGCCTTCCTTATGACAAAACTGACACTCATTTTCTTTAAAAAATCATTGGTCAAAATAGCCTTTTCAGGCTGAGAGAAGCACTTTGGTGACGTTTCACTGTAACTTGTTCCCAGTACAGTCTAAGTGGCTGCTGACTGTGTGACTTGGTTAAAAGTGGCCAAATAGAAGCCCAATCCACAATACATGAGCCCAAAGGCCTTCCTTATGACTAAACTGACACCCACTTTCTTAAAAATATCATGGGTCTAAATAGCCTTTTCAGGCTGAGAAAAGCACTTTGGTGACATTTGGCTGTAACTTGTTCCCAGTACATTCCGATTGGCTGGTGACTGTGTGTTGTACCTAAAAGTGCCCAACAAGAATCCCAATGCACTATACATGGGCCCAAATGCCTTCCTTATGACAAAACTGACACTCATTTTCTTTAAAAAATCATTGGTCAAAATAGCCTTTTCAGGCTGAGAGAAGCACTTTGGTGACGTTTCACTGTAACTTGTTCCCAGTACAGTCTAAGTGGCTGCTGACTGTGTGACTTGGTTAAAAGTGGCCAAATAGAAGCCCAATCCACAATACATGAGCCCAAAGGCCTTCCTTATGACTAAACTGACACCCACTTTCTTAAAAATATCATGGGTCTAAATAGCCTTTTCAGGCTGAGAAAAGCACTTTGGTGACATTTGGCTGTAACTTGTTCCCAGTACATTCCGATTGGCTGGTGACTGTGTGTTGTACCTAAAAGTGCCCAACAAGAATCCCAATGCACTATACATGGGCCCAAATGCCTTCCTTATGACAAAACTGACACTCATTTTCTTTAAAAAATCACTGGTCAAAATAGCCTTTTCAGGCTGAGAGCAGCACTTTGGTGACGTTTCACTGTAACTTGTTCCCAGTACAGTCTAAGTGGCTGCTGACTGTGTGACTTGGTTAAAAGTGGCCAAATAGAAGCCCAATCCACAATACATGAGCCCAAAGGCCTTCCTTATGACTAAACTGACACCCACTTTCTTAAAAATATCGTGGGTCTAAATAGCCTTTTCAGGCTGAGAAAAGCACTTTGGTGACATTTGGCTGTAACTTGTTCCCAGTACATTCCGATTGGCTGGTGACTGTGTGTTGTACCTAAAAGTGCCCAACAAGACTCCCAATGCACTATACATGGGCCCAAATGCCTTCCTTATGACAAAACTGACACTCATTTTCTTTAAAAAATCACTGGTCAAAATAGCCTTTTCAGGCTGAGAGCAGCACTTTGGTGACGTTTCACTGTAACTTGTTCCCAGTACAGTCTAAGTGGCTGCTGACTGTGTGACTTGGTTAAAAGTGGCCAAATAGAAGCCCAATCCACAATACATGAGCCCAAAGGCCTTCCTTATGACTAAACTGACACCCACTTTCTTAAAAATATCATGGGTCTAAATAGCCTTTTCAGGCTGAGAAAAGCACTTTGGTGACATTTGGCTGTAACTTGTTCCCAGTACATTCCGATTGGCTGGTGACTGTGTGTTGTACCTAAAAGTGCCCAACAAGAATCCCAATGCACTATACATGGGCCCAAATGCCTTCCTTATGACAAAACTGACACTCATTTTCTTTAAAAAATCATTGGTCAAAATAGCCTTTTCAGGCTGAGAGAAGCACTTTGGTGACGTTTCACTGTAACTTGTTCCCAGTACAGTCTAAGTGGCTGCTGACTGTGTGACTTGGTTAAAAGTGGCCAAATAGAAGCCCAATCCACAATACATGAGCCCAAAGGCCTTCCTTATGACTAAACTGACACCCACTTTCTTAAAAATATCATGGGTCTAAATAGCCTTTTCAGGCTGAGAAAAGCACTTTGGTGACATTTGGCTGTAACTTGTTCCCAGTACATTCCGATTGGCTAGTGACTGTGTGTTGTACCTAAAAGTGCCCAACAAGAATCCCAATGCACTATACATGGGCCCAAATGCCTTCCTTATGACAAAACTGACACTCATTTTCTTTAAAAAATCATTGGTCAAAATAGCCTTTTCAGGCTGAGAGAAGCACTTTGGTGACGTTTCACTGTAACTTGTTCCCAGTACAGTCTAAGTGGCTGCTGACTGTGTGACTTGGTTAAAAGTGGCCAAATAGAAGCCCAATCCACAATACATGAGCCCAAAGGCCTTCCTTATGACTAAACTGACACCCACTTTCTTAAAAATATCATGGGTCTAAATAGCCTTTTCAGGCTGAGAAAAGCACTTTGGTGACATTTGGCTGTAACTTGTTCCCAGTACATTCCGATTGGCTAGTGACTGTGTGTTGTACCTAAAAGTGCCCAACAAGAATCCCAATGCACTATACATGGGCCCAAATGCCTTCCTTATGACAAAACTGACACTCATTTTCTTTAAAAAATCATTGGTCAAAATAGCCTTTTCAGGCTGAGAGAAGCACTTTGGTGACGTTTCACTGTAACTTGTTCCCAGTACAGTCTAAGTGGCTGCTGACTGTGTGACTTGGTTAAAAGTGGCCAAATAGAAGCCCAATCCACAATACATGAGCCCAAAGGCCTTCCTTATGACTAAACTGACACCCACTTTCTTAAAAATATCGTGGGTCTAAATAGCCTTTTCAGGCTGAGAAAAGCACTTTGGTGACATTTGGCTGTAACTTGTTCCCAGTACATTCTGATTGGCTGGTGACTGTGTGTTGTACCTAAAAGTGCCCAACAAGAATCCCAATGCACTATACATGGGCCCAAATGCCTTCCTTATGACAAAGCTGACACTCATTTTCTTAAAAAAAAATCATTGGTCAAAATAGCCTTTTCAGGCTGAGAGAAGCACTTTGGTGACGTTTCACTGTAACTTGTTCCCAGTACAGTCTAAGTGGCTGCTGACTGTGTGACTTGGTTAAAAGTGGCCAAATAGAAGCCCAATCCACAATACATGAGCCCAAAGGCCTTCCTTATGACTAAACTGACACCCACTTTCTTAAAAATATCATGGGTCTAAATAGCCTTTTCAGGCTGAGAAAAGCACTTTGGTGACATTTGGCTGTAACTTGTTCCCAGTACATTCCGATTGGCTGGTGACTGTGTGTTGTACCTAAAAGTGCCCAACAAGAATCCCAATGCACTATACATGGGCCCAAATGCCTTCCTTATGACAAAACTGACACTCATTTTCTTTAAAAAATCATTGGTCAAAATAGCCTTTTCAGGCTGAGAGAAGCACTTTGGTGACGTTTCACTGTAACTTGTTCCCAGTACAGTCTAAGTGGCTGCTGACTGTGTGACTTGGTTAAAAGTGGCCAAATAGAAGCCCAATCCACAATACATGAGCCCAAAGGCCTTCCTTATGACTAAACTGACACCCACTTTCTTAAAAATATCATGGGTCTAAATAGCCTTTTCAGGCTGAGAAAAGCACTTTGGTGACATTTGGCTGTAACTTGTTCCCAGTACATTCCGATTGGCTGGTGACTGTGTGTTGTACCTAAAAGTGCCCAACAAGAATCCCAATGCACTATACATGGGCCCAAATGCCTTCCTTATGACAAAACTGACACTCATTTTCTTTAAAAAATCACTGGTCAAAATAGCCTTTTCAGGCTGAGAGCAGCACTTTGGTGACGTTTCACTGTAACTTGTTCCCAGTACAGTCTAAGTGGCTGCTGACTGTGTGACTTGGTTAAAAGTGGCCAAATAGAAGCCCAATCCACAATACATGAGCCCAAAGGCCTTCCTTATGACTAAACTGACACCCACTTTCTTAAAAATATCATGGGTCTAAATAGCCTTTTCAGGCTGAGAAAAGCACTTTGGTGACATTTGGCTGTAACTTGTTCCCAGTACATTCTGATTGGCTGGTGACTGTGTGTTGTACCTAAAAGTGCCCAACAAGAATCCCAATGCACTATACATGGGCCCAAATGCCTTCCTTATGACAAAGCTGACACTCATTTTCTTAAAAAAAAATCATTGGTCAAAATAGCCTTTTCAGGCTGAGAGAAGCACTTTGGTGACGTTTCACTGTAACTTGTTCCCAGTACAGTCTAAGTGGCTGCTGACTGTGTGACTTGGTTAAAAGTGGCCAAATAGAAGCCCAATCCACAATACATGAGCCCAAAGGCCTTCCTTATGACTAAACTGACACCCACTTTCTTAAAAATATCATGGGTCTAAATAGCCTTTTCAGGCTGAGAAAAGCACTTTGGTGACATTTGGCTGTAACTTGTTCCCAGTACATTCCGATTGGCTGGTGACTGTGTGTTGTACCTAAAAGTGCCCAACAAGAATCCCAATGCACTATACATGGGCCCAAATGCCTTCCTTATGACAAAACTGACACTCATTTTCTTTAAAAAATCATTGGTCAAAATAGCCTTTTCAGGCTGAGAGAAGCACTTTGGTGACGTTTCACTGTAACTTGTTCCCAGTACAGTCTAAGTGGCTGCTGACTGTGTGACTTGGTTAAAAGTGGCCAAATAGAAGCCCAATCCACAATACATGAGCCCAAAGGCCTTCCTTATGACTAAACTGACACCCACTTTCTTAAAAATATCATGGGTCTAAATAGCCTTTTCAGGCTGAGAAAAGCACTTTGGTGACATTTGGCTGTAACTTGTTCCCAGTACATTCCGATTGGCTGGTGACTGTGTGTTGTACCTAAAAGTGCCCAACAAGAATCCCAATGCACTATACATGGGCCCAAATGCCTTCCTTATGACAAAACTGACACTCATTTTCTTTAAAAAATCACTGGTCAAAATAGCCTTTTCAGGCTGAGAGCAGCACTTTGGTGACGTTTCACTGTAACTTGTTCCCAGTACAGTCTAAGTGGCTGCTGACTGTGTGACTTGGTTAAAAGTGGCCAAATAGAAGCCCAATCCACAATACATGAGCCCAAAGGCCTTCCTTATGACTAAACTGACACCCACTTTCTTAAAAATATCATGGGTCTAAATAGCCTTTTCAGGCTGAGAAAAGCACTTTGGTGACATTTGGCTTTAACTTGTTCCCAGTACATTCCGATTGGCTGGTGACTGTGTGTTGTACCTAAAAGTGCCCAACAAGAATCCCAATGCACTATACATGGGCCCAAATGCCTTCCTTATGACAAAACTGACACTCATTTTCTTTAAAAAATCATTGGTCAAAATAGCCTTTTCAGGCTGAGAGAAGCACTTTGGTGACGTTTCACTGTAACTTGTTCCCAGTACAGTCTAAGTGGCTGCTGACTGTGTGACTTGGTTAAAAGTGGCCAAATAGAAGCCCAATCCACAATACATGAGCCCAAAGGCCTTCCTTATGACTAAACTGACACCCACTTTCTTAAAAATATCATGGGTCTAAATAGCCTTTTCAGGCTGAGAAAAGCACTTTGGTGACATTTGGCTGTAACTTGTTCCCAGTACATTCCGATTGGCTGGTGACTGTGTGTTGTACCTAAAAGTGCCCAACAAGAATCCCAATGCACTATACATGGGCCCAAATGCCTTCCTTATGACAAAACTGACATTCATTTTCTTTAAAAAATCATTGGTCAAAATAGCCTTTTCAGGCTGAGAGAAGCACTTTGGTGACGTTTCACTGTAACTTGTTCCCAGTACAGTCTAAGTGGCTGCTGACTGTGTGACTTGGTTAAAAGTGGCCAAATAGAAGCCCAATCCACAATACATGAGCCCAAAGGCCTTCCTTATGACTAAACTGACACCCACTTTCTTAAAAATATCATGGGTCTAAATAGCCTTTTCAGGCTGAGAAAAGCACTTTGGTGACATTTGGCTGTAACTTGTTCCCAGTACATTCCGATTGGCTGGTGACTGTGTGTTGTACCTAAAAGTGCCCAACAAGAATCCCAATGCACTATACATGGGCCCAAATGCCTTCCTTATGACAAAACTGACACTCATTTTCTTTAAAAAATCACTGGTCAAAATAGCCTTTTCAGGCTGAGAGCAGCACTTTGGTGACGTTTCACTGTAACTTGTTCCCAGTACAGTCTAAGTGGCTCTTGACTGTGTGACTTGGTTAAAAGTGGCCAAATAGAAGCCCAATCCACAATACATGAGCCCAAAGGCCTTCCTTATGACTAAACTGACACCCACTTTCTTAAAAATATCATGGGTCTAAATAGCCTTTTCAGGCTGAGAAAAGCACTTTGGTGACATTTGGCTGTAACTTGTTCCCAGTACATTCCGATTGGCTGGTGACTGTGTGTTGTACCTAAAAGTGCCCAACAAGAATCCCAATGCACTATACATGGGCCCAAATGCCTTCCTTATGACAAAACTGACACTCATTTTCTTTAAAAAATCATTGGTCAAAATAGCCTTTTCAGGCTGAGAGAAGCACTTTGGTGACGTTTCACTGTAACTTGTTCCCAGTACAGTCTAAGTGGCTGCTGACTGTGTGACTTGGTTAAAAGTGGCCAAATAGAAGCCCAATCCACAATACATGAGCCCAAAGGCCTTCCTTATGACTAAACTGACACCCACTTTCTTAAAAATATCATGGGTCTAAATAGCCTTTTCAGGCTGAGAAAAGCACTTTGGTGACATTTGGCTGTAACTTGTTCCCAGTACATTCCGATTGGCTGGTGACTGTGTGTTGTACCTAAAAGTGCCCAACAAGAATCCCAATGCACTATACATGGGCCCAAATGCCTTCCTTATGACAAAACTGACACTCATTTTCTTTAAAAAATCATTGGTCAAAATAGCCTTTTCAGGCTGAGAGAAGCACTTTGGTGACGTTTCACTGTAACTTGTTCCCAGTACAGTCTAAGTGGCTGCTGACTGTGTGACTTGGTTAAAAGTGGCCAAATAGAAGCCCAATCCACAATACATGAGCCCAAAGGCCTTCCTTATGACTAAACTGACACCCACTTTCTTAAAAATATCATGGGTCTAAATAGCCTTTTCAGGCTGAGAAAAGCACTTTGGTGACATTTGGCTGTAACTTGTTCCCAGTACATTCCGATTGGCTGGTGACTGTGTGTTGTACCTAAAAGTGCCCAACAAGAATCCCAATGCACTATACATGGGCCCAAATGCCTTCCTTATGACAAAACTGACACTCATTTTCTTTAAAAAATCATTGGTCAAAATAGCCTTTTCAGGCTGAGAGAAGCACTTTGGTGACGTTTCACTGTAACTTGTTCCCAGTACAGTCTAAGTGGCTGCTGACTGTGTGACTTGGTTAAAAGTGGCCAAATAGAAGCCCAATCCACAATACATGAGCCCAAAGGCCTTCCTTATGACTAAACTGACACCCACTTTCTTAAAAATATCATGGGTCTAAATAGCCTTTTCAGGCTGAGAAAAGCACTTTGGTGACATTTGGCTGTAACTTGTTCCCAGTACATTCCGATTGGCTGGTGACTGTGTGTTGTACCTAAAAGTGCCCAACAAGAATCCCAATGCACTATACATGGGCCCAAATGCCTTCCTTATGACAAAACTGACACTCATTTTCTTTAAAAAATCATTGGTCAAAATAGCCTTTTCAGGCTGAGAGAAGCACTTTGGTGACGTTTCACTGTAACTTGTTCCCAGTACAGTCTAAGTGGCTGCTGACTGTGTGACTTGGTTAAAAGTGGCCAAATAGAAGCCCAATCCACAATACATGAGCCCAAAGGCCTTCCTTATGACTAAACTGACACCCACTTTCTTAAAAATATCATGGGTCTAAATAGCCTTTTCAGGCTGAGAAAAGCACTTTGGTGACATTTGGCTGTAACTTGTTCCCAGTACATTCCGATTGGCTGGTGACTGTGTGTTGTACCTAAAAGTGCCCAACAAGAATCCCAATGCACTATACATGGGCCCAAATGCCTTCCTTATGACAAAACTGACACTCATTTTCTTTAAAAAATCATTGGTCAAAATAGCCTTTTCAGGCTGAGAGAAGCACTTTGGTGACGTTTCACTGTAACTTGTTCCCAGTACAGTCTAAGTGGCTGCTGACTGTGTGACTTGGTTAAAAGTGGCCAAATAGAAGCCCAATCCACAATACATGAGCCCAAAGGCCTTCCTTATGACTAAACTGACACCCACTTTCTTAAAAATATCATGGGTCTAAATAGCCTTTTCAGGCTGAGAAAAGCACTTTGGTGACATTTGGCTGTAACTTGTTCCCAGTACATTCCGATTGGCTGGTGACTGTGTGTTGTACCTAAAAGTGCCCAACAAGAATCCCAATGCACTATACATGGGCCCAAATGCCTTCCTTATGACAAAACTGACACTCATTTTCTTTAAAAAATCACTGGTCAAAATAGCCTTTTCAGGCTGAGAGCAGCACTTTGGTGACGTTTCACTGTAACTTGTTCCCAGTACAGTCTAAGTGGCTGCTGACTGTGTGACTTGGTTAAAAGTGGCCAAATAGAAGCCCAATCCACAATACATGAGCCCAAAGGCCTTCCTTATGACTAAACTGACACCCACTTTCTTAAAAATATCGTGGGTCTAAATAGCCTTTTCAGGCTGAGAAAAGCACTTTGGTGACATTTGGCTGTAACTTGTTCCCAGTACATTCCGATTGGCTGGTGACTGTGTGTTGTACCTAAAAGTGCCCAACAAGACTCCCAATGCACTATACATGGGCCCAAATGCCTTCCTTATGACAAAACTGACACTCATTTTCTTTAAAAAATCACTGGTCAAAATAGCCTTTTCAGGCTGAGAGCAGCACTTTGGTGACGTTTCACTGTAACTTGTTCCCAGTACAGTCTAAGTGGCTGCTGACTGTGTGACTTGGTTAAAAGTGGCCAAATAGAAGCCCAATCCACAATACATGAGCCCAAAGGCCTTCCTTATGACTAAACTGACACCCACTTTCTTAAAAATATCATGGGTCTAAATAGCCTTTTCAGGCTGAGAAAAGCACTTTGGTGACATTTGGCTGTAACTTGTTCCCAGTACATTCCGATTGGCTGGTGACTGTGTGTTGTACCTAAAAGTGCCCAACAAGAATCCCAATGCACTATACATGGGCCCAAATGCCTTCCTTATGACAAAACTGACACTCATTTTCTTTAAAAAATCATTGGTCAAAATAGCCTTTTCAGGCTGAGAGAAGCACTTTGGTGACGTTTCACTGTAACTTGTTCCCAGTACAGTCTAAGTGGCTGCTGACTGTGTGACTTGGTTAAAAGTGGCCAAATAGAAGCCCAATCCACAATACATGAGCCCAAAGGCCTTCCTTATGACTAAACTGACACCCACTTTCTTAAAAATATCATGGGTCTAAATAGCCTTTTCAGGCTGAGAAAAGCACTTTGGTGACATTTGGCTGTAACTTGTTCCCAGTACATTCCGATTGGCTAGTGACTGTGTGTTGTACCTAAAAGTGCCCAACAAGAATCCCAATGCACTATACATGGGCCCAAATGCCTTCCTTATGACAAAACTGACACTCATTTTCTTTAAAAAATCATTGGTCAAAATAGCCTTTTCAGGCTGAGAGAAGCACTTTGGTGACGTTTCACTGTAACTTGTTCCCAGTACAGTCTAAGTGGCTGCTGACTGTGTGACTTGGTTAAAAGTGGCCAAATAGAAGCCCAATCCACAATACATGAGCCCAAAGGCCTTCCTTATGACTAAACTGACACCCACTTTCTTAAAAATATCATGGGTCTAAATAGCCTTTTCAGGCTGAGAAAAGCACTTTGGTGACATTTGGCTGTAACTTGTTCCCAGTACATTCCGATTGGCTAGTGACTGTGTGTTGTACCTAAAAGTGCCCAACAAGAATCCCAATGCACTATACATGGGCCCAAATGCCTTCCTTATGACAAAACTGACACTCATTTTCTTTAAAAAATCATTGGTCAAAATAGCCTTTTCAGGCTGAGAGAAGCACTTTGGTGACGTTTCACTGTAACTTGTTCCCAGTACAGTCTAAGTGGCTGCTGACTGTGTGACTTGGTTAAAAGTGGCCAAATAGAAGCCCAATCCACAATACATGAGCCCAAAGGCCTTCCTTATGACTAAACTGACACCCACTTTCTTAAAAATATCGTGGGTCTAAATAGCCTTTTCAGGCTGAGAAAAGCACTTTGGTGACATTTGGCTGTAACTTGTTCCCAGTACATTCTGATTGGCTGGTGACTGTGTGTTGTACCTAAAAGTGCCCAACAAGAATCCCAATGCACTATACATGGGCCCAAATGCCTTCCTTATGACAAAGCTGACACTCATTTTCTTAAAAAAAAATCATTGGTCAAAATAGCCTTTTCAGGCTGAGAGAAGCACTTTGGTGACGTTTCACTGTAACTTGTTCCCAGTACAGTCTAAGTGGCTGCTGACTGTGTGACTTGGTTAAAAGTGGCCAAATAGAAGCCCAATCCACAATACATGAGCCCAAAGGCCTTCCTTATGACTAAACTGACACCCACTTTCTTAAAAATATCATGGGTCTAAATAGCCTTTTCAGGCTGAGAAAAGCACTTTGGTGACATTTGGCTGTAACTTGTTCCCAGTACATTCCGATTGGCTGGTGACTGTGTGTTGTACCTAAAAGTGCCCAACAAGAATCCCAATGCACTATACATGGGCCCAAATGCCTTCCTTATGACAAAACTGACACTCATTTTCTTTAAAAAATCATTGGTCAAAATAGCCTTTTCAGGCTGAGAGAAGCACTTTGGTGACGTTTCACTGTAACTTGTTCCCAGTACAGTCTAAGTGGCTGCTGACTGTGTGACTTGGTTAAAAGTGGCCAAATAGAAGCCCAATCCACAATACATGAGCCCAAAGGCCTTCCTTATGACTAAACTGACACCCACTTTCTTAAAAATATCATGGGTCTAAATAGCCTTTTCAGGCTGAGAAAAGCACTTTGGTGACATTTGGCTGTAACTTGTTCCCAGTACATTCCGATTGGCTGGTGACTGTGTGTTGTACCTAAAAGTGCCCAACAAGAATCCCAATGCACTATACATGGGCCCAAATGCCTTCCTTATGACAAAACTGACACTCATTTTCTTTAAAAAATCACTGGTCAAAATAGCCTTTTCAGGCTGAGAGCAGCACTTTGGTGACGTTTCACTGTAACTTGTTCCCAGTACAGTCTAAGTGGCTGCTGACTGTGTGACTTGGTTAAAAGTGGCCAAATAGAAGCCCAATCCACAATACATGAGCCCAAAGGCCTTCCTTATGACTAAACTGACACCCACTTTCTTAAAAATATCATGGGTCTAAATAGCCTTTTCAGGCTGAGAAAAGCACTTTGGTGACATTTGGCTGTAACTTGTTCCCAGTACATTCCGATTGGCTAGTGACTGTGTGTTGTACCTAAAAGTGCCCAACAAGAATCCCAATGCACTATACATGGGCCCAAATGCCTTCCTTATGACAAAACTGACACTCATTTTCTTTAAAAAATCATTGGTCAAAATAGCCTTTTCAGGCTGAGAGAAGCACTTTGGTGACGTTTCACTGTAACTTGTTCCCAGTACAGTCTAAGTGGCTGCTGACTGTGTGACTTGGTTAAAAGTGGCCAAATAGAAGCCCAATCCACAATACATGAGCCCAAAGGCCTTCCTTATGACTAAACTGACACCCACTTTCTTAAAAATATCGTGGGTCTAAATAGCCTTTTCAGGCTGAGAAAAGCACTTTGGTGACATTTGGCTGTAACTTGTTCCCAGTACATTCTGATTGGCTGGTGACTGTGTGTTGTACCTAAAAGTGCCCAACAAGAATCCCAATGCACTATACATGGGCCCAAATGCCTTCCTTATGACAAAGCTGACACTCATTTTCTTAAAAAAAAATCATTGGTCAAAATAGCCTTTTCAGGCTGAGAGAAGCACTTTGGTGACGTTTCACTGTAACTTGTTCCCAGTACAGTCTAAGTGGCTGCTGACTGTGTGACTTGGTTAAAAGTGGCCAAATAGAAGCCCAATCCACAATACATGAGCCCAAAGGCCTTCCTTATGACTAAACTGACACCCACTTTCTTAAAAATATCATGGGTCTAAATAGCCTTTTCAGGCTGAGAAAAGCACTTTGGTGACATTTGGCTGTAACTTGTTCCCAGTACATTCCGATTGGCTGGTGACTGTGTGTTGTACCTAAAAGTGCCCAACAAGAATCCCAATGCACTATACATGGGCCCAAATGCCTTCCTTATGACAAAACTGACACTCATTTTCTTTAAAAAATCATTGGTCAAAATAGCCTTTTCAGGCTGAGAGAAGCACTTTGGTGACGTTTCACTGTAACTTGTTCCCAGTACAGTCTAAGTGGCTGCTGACTGTGTGACTTGGTTAAAAGTGGCCAAATAGAAGCCCAATCCACAATACATGAGCCCAAAGGCCTTCCTTATGACTAAACTGACACCCACTTTCTTAAAAATATCATGGGTCTAAATAGCCTTTTCAGGCTGAGAAAAGCACTTTGGTGACATTTGGCTGTAACTTGTTCCCAGTACATTCCGATTGGCTGGTGACTGTGTGTTGTACCTAAAAGTGCCCAACAAGAATCCCAATGCACTATACATGGGCCCAAATGCCTTCCTTATGACAAAACTGACACTCATTTTCTTTAAAAAATCACTGGTCAAAATAGCCTTTTCAGGCTGAGAGCAGCACTTTGGTGACGTTTCACTGTAACTTGTTCCCAGTACAGTCTAAGTGGCTGCTGACTGTGTGACTTGGTTAAAAGTGGCCAAATAGAAGCCCAATCCACAATACATGAGCCCAAAGGCCTTCCTTATGACTAAACTGACACCCACTTTCTTAAAAATATCATGGGTCTAAATAGCCTTTTCAGGCTGAGAAAAGCACTTTGGTGACATTTGGCTGTAACTTGTTCCCAGTACATTCTGATTGGCTGGTGACTGTGTGTTGTACCTAAAAGTGCCCAACAAGAATCCCAATGCACTATACATGGGCCCAAATGCCTTCCTTATGACAAAGCTGACACTCATTTTCTTAAAAAAAAATCATTGGTCAAAATAGCCTTTTCAGGCTGAGAGAAGCACTTTGGTGACGTTTCACTGTAACTTGTTCCCAGTACAGTCTAAGTGGCTGCTGACTGTGTGACTTGGTTAAAAGTGGCCAAATAGAAGCCCAATCCACAATACATGAGCCCAAAGGCCTTCCTTATGACTAAACTGACACCCACTTTCTTAAAAATATCATGGGTCTAAATAGCCTTTTCAGGCTGAGAAAAGCACTTTGGTGACATTTGGCTGTAACTTGTTCCCAGTACATTCCGATTGGCTGGTGACTGTGTGTTGTACCTAAAAGTGCCCAACAAGAATCCCAATGCACTATACATGGGCCCAAATGCCTTCCTTATGACAAAACTGACACTCATTTTCTTTAAAAAATCATTGGTCAAAATAGCCTTTTCAGGCTGAGAGAAGCACTTTGGTGACGTTTCACTGTAACTTGTTCCCAGTACAGTCTAAGTGGCTGCTGACTGTGTGACTTGGTTAAAAGTGGCCAAATAGAAGCCCAATCCACAATACATGAGCCCAAAGGCCTTCCTTATGACTAAACTGACACCCACTTTCTTAAAAATATCATGGGTCTAAATAGCCTTTTCAGGCTGAGAAAAGCACTTTGGTGACATTTGGCTGTAACTTGTTCCCAGTACATTCCGATTGGCTGGTGACTGTGTGTTGTACCTAAAAGTGCCCAACAAGAATCCCAATGCACTATACATGGGCCCAAATGCCTTCCTTATGACAAAACTGACACTCATTTTCTTTAAAAAATCACTGGTCAAAATAGCCTTTTCAGGCTGAGAGCAGCACTTTGGTGACGTTTCACTGTAACTTGTTCCCAGTACAGTCTAAGTGGCTGCTGACTGTGTGACTTGGTTAAAAGTGGCCAAATAGAAGCCCAATCCACAATACATGAGCCCAAAGGCCTTCCTTATGACTAAACTGACACCCACTTTCTTAAAAATATCATGGGTCTAAATAGCCTTTTCAGGCTGAGAAAAGCACTTTGGTGACATTTGGCTTTAACTTGTTCCCAGTACATTCCGATTGGCTGGTGACTGTGTGTTGTACCTAAAAGTGCCCAACAAGAATCCCAATGCACTATACATGGGCCCAAATGCCTTCCTTATGACAAAACTGACACTCATTTTCTTTAAAAAATCATTGGTCAAAATAGCCTTTTCAGGCTGAGAGAAGCACTTTGGTGACGTTTCACTGTAACTTGTTCCCAGTACAGTCTAAGTGGCTGCTGACTGTGTGACTTGGTTAAAAGTGGCCAAATAGAAGCCCAATCCACAATACATGAGCCCAAAGGCCTTCCTTATGACTAAACTGACACCCACTTTCTTAAAAATATCATGGGTCTAAATAGCCTTTTCAGGCTGAGAAAAGCACTTTGGTGACATTTGGCTGTAACTTGTTCCCAGTACATTCCGATTGGCTGGTGACTGTGTGTTGTACCTAAAAGTGCCCAACAAGAATCCCAATGCACTATACATGGGCCCAAATGCCTTCCTTATGACAAAACTGACATTCATTTTCTTTAAAAAATCATTGGTCAAAATAGCCTTTTCAGGCTGAGAGAAGCACTTTGGTGACGTTTCACTGTAACTTGTTCCCAGTACAGTCTAAGTGGCTGCTGACTGTGTGACTTGGTTAAAAGTGGCCAAATAGAAGCCCAATCCACAATACATGAGCCCAAAGGCCTTCCTTATGACTAAACTGACACCCACTTTCTTAAAAATATCATGGGTCTAAATAGCCTTTTCAGGCTGAGAAAAGCACTTTGGTGACATTTGGCTGTAACTTGTTCCCAGTACATTCCGATTGGCTGGTGACTGTGTGTTGTACCTAAAAGTGCCCAACAAGAATCCCAATGCACTATACATGGGCCCAAATGCCTTCCTTATGACAAAACTGACACTCATTTTCTTTAAAAAATCACTGGTCAAAATAGCCTTTTCAGGCTGAGAGCAGCACTTTGGTGACGTTTCACTGTAACTTGTTCCCAGTACAGTCTAAGTGGCTCTTGACTGTGTGACTTGGTTAAAAGTGGCCAAATAGAAGCCCAATCCACAATACATGAGCCCAAAGGCCTTCCTTATGACTAAACTGACACCCACTTTCTTAAAAATATCATGGGTCTAAATAGCCTTTTCAGGCTGAGAAAAGCACTTTGGTGACATTTGGCTGTAACTTGTTCCCAGTACATTCCGATTGGCTGGTGACTGTGTGTTGTACCTAAAAGTGCCCAACAAGAATCCCAATGCACTATACATGGGCCCAAATGCCTTCCTTATGACAAAACTGACACTCATTTTCTTTAAAAAATCATTGGTCAAAATAGCCTTTTCAGGCTGAGAGAAGCACTTTGGTGACGTTTCACTGTAACTTGTTCCCAGTACAGTCTAAGTGGCTGCTGACTGTGTGACTTGGTTAAAAGTGGCCAAATAGAAGCCCAATCCACAATACATGAGCCCAAAGGCCTTCCTTATGACTAAACTGACACCCACTTTCTTAAAAATATCATGGGTCTAAATAGCCTTTTCAGGCTGAGAAAAGCACTTTGGTGACATTTGGCTGTAACTTGTTCCCAGTACATTCCGATTGGCTGGTGACTGTGTGTTGTACCTAAAAGTGCCCAACAAGAATCCCAATGCACTATACATGGGCCCAAATGCCTTCCTTATGACAAAACTGACACTCATTTTCTTTAAAAAATCATTGGTCAAAATAGCCTTTTCAGGCTGAGAGAAGCACTTTGGTGACGTTTCACTGTAACTTGTTCCCAGTACAGTCTAAGTGGCTGCTGACTGTGTGACTTGGTTAAAAGTGGCCAAATAGAAGCCCAATCCACAATACATGAGCCCAAAGGCCTTCCTTATGACTAAACTGACACCCACTTTCTTAAAAATATCATGGGTCTAAATAGCCTTTTCAGGCTGAGAAAAGCACTTTGGTGACATTTGGCTGTAACTTGTTCCCAGTACATTCCGATTGGCTGGTGACTGTGTGTTGTACCTAAAAGTGCCCAACAAGAATCCCAATGCACTATACATGGGCCCAAATGCCTTCCTTATGACAAAACTGACACTCATTTTCTTTAAAAAATCATTGGTCAAAATAGCCTTTTCAGGCTGAGAGAAGCACTTTGGTGACGTTTCACTGTAACTTGTTCCCAGTACAGTCTAAGTGGCTGCTGACTGTGTGACTTGGTTAAAAGTGGCCAAATAGAAGCCCAATCCACAATACATGAGCCCAAAGGCCTTCCTTATGACTAAACTGACACCCACTTTCTTAAAAATATCATGGGTCTAAATAGCCTTTTCAGGCTGAGAAAAGCACTTTGGTGACATTTGGCTGTAACTTGTTCCCAGTACATTCCGATTGGCTGGTGACTGTGTGTTGTACCTAAAAGTGCCCAACAAGAATCCCAATGCACTATACATGGGCCCAAATGCCTTCCTTATGACAAAACTGACACTCATTTTCTTTAAAAAATCATTGGTCAAAATAGCCTTTTCAGGCTGAGAGAAGCACTTTGGTGACGTTTCACTGTAACTTGTTCCCAGTACAGTCTAAGTGGCTGCTGACTGTGTGACTTGGTTAAAAGTGGCCAAATAGAAGCCCAATCCACAATACATGAGCCCAAAGGCCTTCCTTATGACTAAACTGACACCCACTTTCTTAAAAATATCATGGGTCTAAATAGCCTTTTCAGGCTGAGAAAAGCACTTTGGTGACATTTGGCTGTAACTTGTTCCCAGTACATTCCGATTGGCTGGTGACTGTGTGTTGTACCTAAAAGTGCCCAACAAGAATCCCAATGCACTATACATGGGCCCAAATGCCTTCCTTATGACAAAACTGACACTCATTTTCTTTAAAAAATCATTGGTCAAAATAGCCTTTTCAGGCTGAGAGAAGCACTTTGGTGACGTTTCACTGTAACTTGTTCCCAGTACAGTCTAAGTGGCTGCTGACTGTGTGACTTGGTTAAAAGTGGCCAAATAGAAGCCCAATCCACAATACATGAGCCCAAAGGCCTTCCTTATGACTAAACTGACACCCACTTTCTTAAAAATATCATGGGTCTAAATAGCCTTTTCAGGCTGAGAAAAGCACTTTGGTGACATTTGGCTGTAACTTGTTCCCAGTACATTCCGATTGGCTGGTGACTGTGTGTTGTACCTAAAAGTGCCCAACAAGAATCCCAATGCACTATACATGGGCCCAAATGCCTTCCTTATGACAAAACTGACACTCATTTTCTTTAAAAAATCACTGGTCAAAATAGCCTTTTCAGGCTGAGAGCAGCACTTTGGTGACGTTTCACTGTAACTTGTTCCCAGTACAGTCTAAGTGGCTGCTGACTGTGTGACTTGGTTAAAAGTGGCCAAATAGAAGCCCAATCCACAATACATGAGCCCAAAGGCCTTCCTTATGACTAAACTGACACCCACTTTCTTAAAAATATCGTGGGTCTAAATAGCCTTTTCAGGCTGAGAAAAGCACTTTGGTGACATTTGGCTGTAACTTGTTCCCAGTACATTCCGATTGGCTGGTGACTGTGTGTTGTACCTAAAAGTGCCCAACAAGACTCCCAATGCACTATACATGGGCCCAAATGCCTTCCTTATGACAAAACTGACACTCATTTTCTTTAAAAAATCACTGGTCAAAATAGCCTTTTCAGGCTGAGAGCAGCACTTTGGTGACGTTTCACTGTAACTTGTTCCCAGTACAGTCTAAGTGGCTGCTGACTGTGTGACTTGGTTAAAAGTGGCCAAATAGAAGCCCAATCCACAATACATGAGCCCAAAGGCCTTCCTTATGACTAAACTGACACCCACTTTCTTAAAAATATCATGGGTCTAAATAGCCTTTTCAGGCTGAGAAAAGCACTTTGGTGACATTTGGCTGTAACTTGTTCCCAGTACATTCCGATTGGCTGGTGACTGTGTGTTGTACCTAAAAGTGCCCAACAAGAATCCCAATGCACTATACATGGGCCCAAATGCCTTCCTTATGACAAAACTGACACTCATTTTCTTTAAAAAATCATTGGTCAAAATAGCCTTTTCAGGCTGAGAGAAGCACTTTGGTGACGTTTCACTGTAACTTGTTCCCAGTACAGTCTAAGTGGCTGCTGACTGTGTGACTTGGTTAAAAGTGGCCAAATAGAAGCCCAATCCACAATACATGAGCCCAAAGGCCTTCCTTATGACTAAACTGACACCCACTTTCTTAAAAATATCATGGGTCTAAATAGCCTTTTCAGGCTGAGAAAAGCACTTTGGTGACATTTGGCTGTAACTTGTTCCCAGTACATTCCGATTGGCTAGTGACTGTGTGTTGTACCTAAAAGTGCCCAACAAGAATCCCAATGCACTATACATGGGCCCAAATGCCTTCCTTATGACAAAACTGACACTCATTTTCTTTAAAAAATCATTGGTCAAAATAGCCTTTTCAGGCTGAGAGAAGCACTTTGGTGACGTTTCACTGTAACTTGTTCCCAGTACAGTCTAAGTGGCTGCTGACTGTGTGACTTGGTTAAAAGTGGCCAAATAGAAGCCCAATCCACAATACATGAGCCCAAAGGCCTTCCTTATGACTAAACTGACACCCACTTTCTTAAAAATATCATGGGTCTAAATAGCCTTTTCAGGCTGAGAAAAGCACTTTGGTGACATTTGGCTGTAACTTGTTCCCAGTACATTCCGATTGGCTAGTGACTGTGTGTTGTACCTAAAAGTGCCCAACAAGAATCCCAATGCACTATACATGGGCCCAAATGCCTTCCTTATGACAAAACTGACACTCATTTTCTTTAAAAAATCATTGGTCAAAATAGCCTTTTCAGGCTGAGAGAAGCACTTTGGTGACGTTTCACTGTAACTTGTTCCCAGTACAGTCTAAGTGGCTGCTGACTGTGTGACTTGGTTAAAAGTGGCCAAATAGAAGCCCAATCCACAATACATGAGCCCAAAGGCCTTCCTTATGACTAAACTGACACCCACTTTCTTAAAAATATCGTGGGTCTAAATAGCCTTTTCAGGCTGAGAAAAGCACTTTGGTGACATTTGGCTGTAACTTGTTCCCAGTACATTCTGATTGGCTGGTGACTGTGTGTTGTACCTAAAAGTGCCCAACAAGAATCCCAATGCACTATACATGGGCCCAAATGCCTTCCTTATGACAAAGCTGACACTCATTTTCTTAAAAAAAAATCATTGGTCAAAATAGCCTTTTCAGGCTGAGAGAAGCACTTTGGTGACGTTTCACTGTAACTTGTTCCCAGTACAGTCTAAGTGGCTGCTGACTGTGTGACTTGGTTAAAAGTGGCCAAATAGAAGCCCAATCCACAATACATGAGCCCAAAGGCCTTCCTTATGACTAAACTGACACCCACTTTCTTAAAAATATCATGGGTCTAAATAGCCTTTTCAGGCTGAGAAAAGCACTTTGGTGACATTTGGCTGTAACTTGTTC
This sequence comes from Gymnoscopelus microlampas, assembly GCF_963454915.1. NCBI lineage: Eukaryota > Metazoa > Chordata > Actinopteri > Myctophiformes > Myctophidae > Gymnoscopelus > Gymnoscopelus microlampas. Next base: position 35,238 of record NW_028155791.1, on the reverse strand, counting down.
CCAGTACATTCCGATTGGCTGGTGACTGTGTGTTGTACCTAAAAGTGCCCAACAAGAATCCCAATGCACTATACATGGGCCCAAATGCCTTCCTTATGACAAAACTGACACTCATTTTCTTTAAAAAATCATTGGTCAAAATAGCCTTTTCAGGCTGAGAGAAGCACTTTGGTGACGTTTCACTGTAACTTGTTCCCAGTACAGTCTAAGTGGCTGCTGACTGTGTGACTTGGTTAAAAGTGGCCAAATAGAAGCCCAATCCACAATACATGAGCCCAAAGGCCTTCCTTATGACTAAACTGACACCCACTTTCTTAAAAATATCATGGGTCTAAATAGCCTTTTCAGGCTGAGAAAAGCACTTTGGTGACATTTGGCTGTAACTTGTTCCCAGTACATTCCGATTGGCTGGTGACTGTGTGTTGTACCTAAAAGTGCCCAACAAGAATCCCAATGCACTATACATGGGCCCAAATGCCTTCCTTATGACAAAACTGACACTCATTTTCTTTAAAAAATCACTGGTCAAAATAGCCTTTTCAGGCTGAGAGCAGCACTTTGGTGACGTTTCACTGTAACTTGTTCCCAGTACAGTCTAAGTGGCTGCTGACTGTGTGACTTGGTTAAAAGTGGCCAAATAGAAGCCCAATCCACAATACATGAGCCCAAAGGCCTTCCTTATGACTAAACTGACACCCACTTTCTTAAAAATATCATGGGTCTAAATAGCCTTTTCAGGCTGAGAAAAGCACTTTGGTGACATTTGGCTGTAACTTGTTCCCAGTACATTCTGATTGGCTGGTGACTGTGTGTTGTACCTAAAAGTGCCCAACAAGAATCCCAATGCACTATACATGGGCCCAAATGCCTTCCTTATGACAAAGCTGACACTCATTTTCTTAAAAAAAAATCATTGGTCAAAATAGCCTTTTCAGGCTGAGAGAAGCACTTTGGTGACGTTTCACTGTAACTTGTTCCCAGTACAGTCTAAGTGGCTGCTGACTGTGTGACTTGGTTAAAAGTGGCCAAATAGAAGCCCAATCCACAATACATGAGCCCAAAGGCCTTCCTTATGACTAAACTGACACCCACTTTCTTAAAAATATCATGGGTCTAAATAGCCTTTTCAGGCTGAGAAAAGCACTTTGGTGACATTTGGCTGTAACTTGTTCCCAGTACATTCCGATTGGCTGGTGACTGTGTGTTGTACCTAAAAGTGCCCAACAAGAATCCCAATGCACTATACATGGGCCCAAATGCCTTCCTTATGACAAAACTGACACTCATTTTCTTTAAAAAATCATTGGTCAAAATAGCCTTTTCAGGCTGAGAGAAGCACTTTGGTGACGTTTCACTGTAACTTGTTCCCAGTACAGTCTAAGTGGCTGCTGACTGTGTGACTTGGTTAAAAGTGGCCAAATAGAAGCCCAATCCACAATACATGAGCCCAAAGGCCTTCCTTATGACTAAACTGACACCCACTTTCTTAAAAATATCATGGGTCTAAATAGCCTTTTCAGGCTGAGAAAAGCACTTTGGTGACATTTGGCTGTAACTTGTTCCCAGTACATTCCGATTGGCTGGTGACTGTGTGTTGTACCTAAAAGTGCCCAACAAGAATCCCAATGCACTATACATGGGCCCAAATGCCTTCCTTATGACAAAACTGACACTCATTTTCTTTAAAAAATCACTGGTCAAAATAGCCTTTTCAGGCTGAGAGCAGCACTTTGGTGACGTTTCACTGTAACTTGTTCCCAGTACAGTCTAAGTGGCTGCTGACTGTGTGACTTGGTTAAAAGTGGCCAAATAGAAGCCCAATCCACAATACATGAGCCCAAAGGCCTTCCTTATGACTAAACTGACACCCACTTTCTTAAAAATATCATGGGTCTAAATAGCCTTTTCAGGCTGAGAAAAGCACTTTGGTGACATTTGGCTTTAACTTGTTCCCAGTACATTCCGATTGGCTGGTGACTGTGTGTTGTACCTAAAAGTGCCCAACAAGAATCCCAATGCACTATACATGGGCCCAAATGCCTTCCTTATGACAAAACTGACACTCATTTTCTTTAAAAAATCATTGGTCAAAATAGCCTTTTCAGGCTGAGAGAAGCACTTTGGTGACGTTTCACTGTAACTTGTTCCCAGTACAGTCTAAGTGGCTGCTGACTGTGTGACTTGGTTAAAAGTGGCCAAATAGAAGCCCAATCCACAATACATGAGCCCAAAGGCCTTCCTTATGACTAAACTGACACCCACTTTCTTAAAAATATCATGGGTCTAAATAGCCTTTTCAGGCTGAGAAAAGCACTTTGGTGACATTTGGCTGTAACTTGTTCCCAGTACATTCCGATTGGCTGGTGACTGTGTGTTGTACCTAAAAGTGCCCAACAAGAATCCCAATGCACTATACATGGGCCCAAATGCCTTCCTTATGACAAAACTGACATTCATTTTCTTTAAAAAATCATTGGTCAAAATAGCCTTTTCAGGCTGAGAGAAGCACTTTGGTGACGTTTCACTGTAACTTGTTCCCAGTACAGTCTAAGTGGCTGCTGACTGTGTGACTTGGTTAAAAGTGGCCAAATAGAAGCCCAATCCACAATACATGAGCCCAAAGGCCTTCCTTATGACTAAACTGACACCCACTTTCTTAAAAATATCATGGGTCTAAATAGCCTTTTCAGGCTGAGAAAAGCACTTTGGTGACATTTGGCTGTAACTTGTTCCCAGTACATTCCGATTGGCTGGTGACTGTGTGTTGTACCTAAAAGTGCCCAACAAGAATCCCAATGCACTATACATGGGCCCAAATGCCTTCCTTATGACAAAACTGACACTCATTTTCTTTAAAAAATCACTGGTCAAAATAGCCTTTTCAGGCTGAGAGCAGCACTTTGGTGACGTTTCACTGTAACTTGTTCCCAGTACAGTCTAAGTGGCTCTTGACTGTGTGACTTGGTTAAAAGTGGCCAAATAGAAGCCCAATCCATAATACATGAGCCCAAAGGCCTTCCTTATGACTAAACTGACACCCACTTTCTTAAAAATATCATGGGTCTAAATAGCCTTTTCAGGCTGAGAAAAGCACTTTGGTGACATTTGGCTGTAACTTGTTCCCAGTACATTCCGATTGGCTGGTGACTGTGTGTTGTACCTAAAAGTGCCCAACAAGAATCCCAATGCACTATACATGGGCCCAAATGCCTTCCTTATGACAAAACTGACACTCATTTTCTTTAAAAAATCACTGGTCAAAATAGCCTTTTCAGGCTGAGAGAAGCACTTTGGTGACGTTTCACTGTAACTTGTTCCCAGTACAGTCTAAGTGGCTGCTGACTGTGTGACTTGGTTAAAAGTGGCCAAATAGAAGCCCAATCCACAATACATGAGCCCAAAGGCCTTCCTTATGACTAAACTGACACCCACTTTCTTAAAAATATCATGGGTCTAAATAGCCTTTTCAGGCTGAGAAAAGCACTTTGGTGACATTTGGCTGTAACTTGTTCCCAGTACATTCCGATTGGCTGGTGACTGTGTGTTGTACCTAAAAGTGCCCAACAAGAATCCCAATGCACTATACATGGGCCCAAATGCCTTCCTTATGACAAAACTGACACTCATTTTCTTTAAAAAATCATTGGTCAAAATAGCCTTTTCAGGCTGAGAGAAGCACTTTGGTGACGTTTCACTGTAACTTGTTCCCAGTACAGTCTAAGTGGCTGCTGACTGTGTGACTTGGTTAAAAGTGGCCAAATAGAAGCCCAATCCACAATACATGAGCCCAAAGGCCTTCCTTATGACTAAACTGACACCCACTTTCTTAAAAATATCATGGGTCTAAATAGCCTTTTCAGGCTGAGAAAAGCACTTTGGTGACATTTGGCTGTAACTTGTTCCCAGTACATTCCGATTGGCTGGTGACTGTGTGTTGTACCTAAAAGTGCCCAACAAGAATCCCAATGCACTATACATGGGCCCAAATGCCTTCCTTATGACAAAACTGACACTCATTTTCTTTAAAAAATCACTGGTCAAAATAGCCTTTTCAGGCTGAGAGCAGCACTTTGGTGACGTTTCACTGTAACTTGTTCCCAGTACAGTCTAAGTGGCTGCTGACTGTGTGACTTGGTTAAAAGTGGCCAAATAGAAGCCCAATCCACAATACATGAGCCCAAAGGCCTTCCTTATGACTAAACTGACACCCACTTTCTTAAAAATATCGTGGGTCTAAATAGCCTTTTCAGGCTGAGAAAAGCACTTTGGTGACATTTGGCTGTAACTTGTTCCCAGTACATTCCGATTGGCTGGTGACTGTGTGTTGTACCTAAAAGTGCCCAACAAGACTCCCAATGCACTATACATGGGCCCAAATGCCTTCCTTATGACAAAACTGACACTCATTTTCTTTAAAAAATCACTGGTCAAAATAGCCTTTTCAGGCTGAGAGCAGCACTTTGGTGACGTTTCACTGTAACTTGTTCCCAGTACAGTCTAAGTGGCTGCTGACTGTGTGACTTGGTTAAAAGTGGCCAAATAGAAGCCCAATCCACAATACATGAGCCCAAAGGCCTTCCTTATGACTAAACTGACACCCACTTTCTTAAAAATATCATGGGTCTAAATAGCCTTTTCAGGCTGAGAAAAGCACTTTGGTGACATTTGGCTGTAACTTGTTCCCAGTACATTCCGATTGGCTGGTGACTGTGTGTTGTACCTAAAAGTGCCCAACAAGAATCCCAATGCACTATACATGGGCCCAAATGCCTTCCTTATGACAAAACTGACACTCATTTTCTTTAAAAAATCATTGGTCAAAATAGCCTTTTCAGGCTGAGAGCAGCACTTTGGTGACGTTTCACTGTAACTTGTTCCCAGTACAGTCTAAGTGGCTGCTGACTGTGTGACTTGGTTAAAAGTGGCCAAATAGAAGCCCAATCCACAATACATGAGCCCAAAGGCCTTCCTTATGACTAAACTGACACCCACTTTCTTAAAAATATCATGGGTCTAAATAGCCTTTTCAGGCTGAGAAAAGCACTTTGGTGACATTTGGCTGTAACTTGTTCCCAGTACATTCCGATTGGCTAGTGACTGTGTGTTGTACCTAAAAGTGCCCAACAAGAATCCCAATGCACTATACATGGGCCCAAATGCCTTCCTTATGACAAAACTGACACTCATTTTCTTTAAAAAATCATTGGTCAAAATAGCCTTTTCAGGCTGAGAGAAGCACTTTGGTGACGTTTCACTGTAACTTGTTCCCAGTACAGTCTAAGTGGCTGCTGACTGTGTGACTTGGTTAAAAGTGGCCAAATAGAAGCCCAATCCACAATACATGAGCCCAAAGGCCTTCCTTATGACTAAACTGACACCCACTTTCTTAAAAATATCATGGGTCTAAATAGCCTTTTCAGGCTGAGAAAAGCACTTTGGTGACATTTGGCTGTAACTTGTTCCCAGTACATTCCGATTGGCTGGTGACTGTGTGTTGTACCTAAAAGTGCCCAACAAGAATCCCAATGCACTATACATGGGCCCAAATGCCTTCCTTATGACAAAACTGACACTCATTTTCTTTAAAAAATCACTGGTCAAAATAGCCTTTTCAGGCTGAGAGCAGCACTTTGGTGACGTTTCACTGTAACTTGTTCCCAGTACAGTCTAAGTGGCTGCTGACTGTGTGACTTGGTTAAAAGTGGCCAAATAGAAGCCCAATCCACAATACATGAGCCCAAAGGCCTTCCTTATGACTAAACTGACACCCACTTTCTTAAAAATATCGTGGGTCTAAATAGCCTTTTCAGGCTGAGAAAAGCACTTTGGTGACATTTGGCTGTAACTTGTTCCCAGTACATTCCGATTGGCTGGTGACTGTGTGTTGTACCTAAAAGTGCCCAACAAGACTCCCAATGCACTATACATGGGCCCAAATGCCTTCCTTATGACAAAACTGACACTCATTTTCTTTAAAAAATCACTGGTCAAAATAGCCTTTTCAGGCTGAGAGCAGCACTTTGGTGACGTTTCACTGTAACTTGTTCCCAGTACAGTCTAAGTGGCTGCTGACTGTGTGACTTGGTTAAAAGTGGCCAAATAGAAGCCCAATCCACAATACATGAGCCCAAAGGCCTTCCTTATGACTAAACTGACACCCACTTTCTTAAAAATATCATGGGTCTAAATAGCCTTTTCAGGCTGAGAAAAGCACTTTGGTGACATTTGGCTGTAACTTGTTCCCAGTACATTCCGATTGGCTGGTGACTGTGTGTTGTACCTAAAAGTGCCCAACAAGAATCCCAATGCACTATACATGGGCCCAAATGCCTTCCTTATGACAAAACTGACACTCATTTTCTTTAAAAAATCATTGGTCAAAATAGCCTTTTCAGGCTGAGAGAAGCACTTTGGTGACGTTTCACTGTAACTTGTTCCCAGTACAGTCTAAGTGGCTGCTGACTGTGTGACTTGGTTAAAAGTGGCCAAATAGAAGCCCAATCCACAATACATGAGCCCAAAGGCCTTCCTTATGACTAAACTGACACCCACTTTCTTAAAAATATCATGGGTCTAAATAGCCTTTTCAGGCTGAGAAAAGCACTTTGGTGACATTTGGCTGTAACTTGTTCCCAGTACATTCCGATTGGCTGGTGACTGTGTGTTGTACCTAAAAGTGCCCAACAAGAATCCCAATGCACTATACATGGGCCCAAATGCCTTCCTTATGACAAAACTGACACTCATTTTCTTTAAAAAATCATTGGTCAAAATAGCCTTTTCAGGCTGAGAGAAGCACTTTGGTGACGTTTCACTGTAACTTGTTCCCAGTACAGTCTAAGTGGCTGCTGACTGTGTGACTTGGTTAAAAGTGGCCAAATAGAAGCCCAATCCACAATACATGAGCCCAAAGGCCTTCCTTATGACTAAACTGACACCCACTTTCTTAAAAATATCATGGGTCTAAATAGCCTTTTCAGGCTGAGAAAAGCACTTTGGTGACATTTGGCTGTAACTTGTTCCCAGTACATTCCGATTGGCTGGTGACTGTGTGTTGTACCTAAAAGTGCCCAACAAGAATCCCAATGCACTATACATGGGCCCAAATGCCTTCCTTATGACAAAACTGACACTCATTTTCTTTAAAAAATCATTGGTCAAAATAGCCTTTTCAGGCTGAGAGAAGCACTTTGGTGACGTTTCACTGTAACTTGTTCCCAGTACAGTCTAAGTGGCTGCTGACTGTGTGACTTGGTTAAAAGTGGCCAAATAGAAGCCCAATCCACAATACATGAGCCCAAAGGCCTTCCTTATGACTAAACTGACACCCACTTTCTTAAAAATATCATGGGTCTAAATAGCCTTTTCAGGCTGAGAAAAGCACTTTGGTGACATTTGGCTGTAACTTGTTCCCAGTACATTCCGATTGGCTGGTGACTGTGTGTTGTACCTAAAAGTGCCCAACAAGAATCCCAATGCACTATACATGGGCCCAAATGCCTTCCTTATGACAAAACTGACACTCATTTTCTTTAAAAAATCATTGGTCAAAATAGCCTTTTCAGGCTGAGAGAAGCACTTTGGTGACGTTTCACTGTAACTTGTTCCCAGTACAGTCTAAGTGGCTGCTGACTGTGTGACTTGGTTAAAAGTGGCCAAATAGAAGCCCAATCCACAATACATGAGCCCAAAGGCCTTCCTTATGACTAAACTGACACCCACTTTCTTAAAAATATCATGGGTCTAAATAGCCTTTTCAGGCTGAGAAAAGCACTTTGGTGACATTTGGCTGTAACTTGTTCCCAGTACATTCCGATTGGCTGGTGACTGTGTGTTGTACCTAAAAGTGCCCAACAAGAATCCCAATGCACTATACATGGGCCCAAATGCCTTCCTTATGACAAAACTGACACTCATTTTCTTTAAAAAATCACTGGTCAAAATAGCCTTTTCAGGCTGAGAGCAGCACTTTGGTGACGTTTCACTGTAACTTGTTCCCAGTACAGTCTAAGTGGCTGCTGACTGTGTGACTTGGTTAAAAGTGGCCAAATAGAAGCCCAATCCACAATACATGAGCCCAAAGGCCTTCCTTATGACTAAACTGACACCCACTTTCTTAAAAATATCGTGGGTCTAAATAGCCTTTTCAGGCTGAGAAAAGCACTTTGGTGACATTTGGCTGTAACTTGTTCCCAGTACATTCCGATTGGCTGGTGACTGTGTGTTGTACCTAAAAGTGCCCAACAAGACTCCCAATGCACTATACATGGGCCCAAATGCCTTCCTTATGACAAAACTGACACTCATTTTCTTTAAAAAATCACTGGTCAAAATAGCCTTTTCAGGCTGAGAGCAGCACTTTGGTGACGTTTCACTGTAACTTGTTCCCAGTACAGTCTAAGTGGCTGCTGACTGTGTGACTTGGTTAAAAGTGGCCAAATAGAAGCCCAATCCACAATACATGAGCCCAAAGGCCTTCCTTATGACTAAACTGACACCCACTTTCTTAAAAATATCATGGGTCTAAATAGCCTTTTCAGGCTGAGAAAAGCACTTTGGTGACATTTGGCTGTAACTTGTTCCCAGTACATTCCGATTGGCTGGTGACTGTGTGTTGTACCTAAAAGTGCCCAACAAGAATCCCAATGCACTATACATGGGCCCAAATGCCTTCCTTATGACAAAACTGACACTCATTTTCTTTAAAAAATCATTGGTCAAAATAGCCTTTTCAGGCTGAGAGCAGCACTTTGGTGACGTTTCACTGTAACTTGTTCCCAGTACAGTCTAAGTGGCTGCTGACTGTGTGACTTGGTTAAAAGTGGCCAAATAGAAGCCCAATCCACAATACATGAGCCCAAAGGCCTTCCTTATGACTAAACTGACACCCACTTTCTTAAAAATATCATGGGTCTAAATAGCCTTTTCAGGCTGAGAAAAGCACTTTGGTGACATTTGGCTGTAACTTGTTCCCAGTACATTCCGATTGGCTAGTGACTGTGTGTTGTACCTAAAAGTGCCCAACAAGAATCCCAATGCACTATACATGGGCCCAAATGCCTTCCTTATGACAAAACTGACACTCATTTTCTTTAAAAAATCATTGGTCAAAATAGCCTTTTCAGGCTGAGAGAAGCACTTTGGTGACGTTTCACTGTAACTTGTTCCCAGTACAGTCTAAGTGGCTGCTGACTGTGTGACTTGGTTAAAAGTGGCCAAATAGAAGCCCAATCCACAATACATGAGCCCAAAGGCCTTCCTTATGACTAAACTGACACCCACTTTCTTAAAAATATCATGGGTCTAAATAGCCTTTTCAGGCTGAGAAAAGCACTTTGGTGACATTTGGCTGTAACTTGTTCCCAGTACATTCCGATTGGCTGGTGACTGTGTGTTGTACCTAAAAGTGCCCAACAAGAATCCCAATGCACTATACATGGGCCCAAATGCCTTCCTTATGACAAAACTGACACTCATTTTCTTTAAAAAATCACTGGTCAAAATAGCCTTTTCAGGCTGAGAGCAGCACTTTGGTGACGTTTCACTGTAACTTGTTCCCAGTACAGTCTAAGTGGCTGCTGACTGTGTGACTTGGTTAAAAGTGGCCAAATAGAAGCCCAATCCACAATACATGAGCCCAAAGGCCTTCCTTATGACTAAACTGACACCCACTTTCTTAAAAATATCGTGGGTCTAAATAGCCTTTTCAGGCTGAGAAAAGCACTTTGGTGACATTTGGCTGTAACTTGTTCCCAGTACATTCCGATTGGCTGGTGACTGTGTGTTGTACCTAAAAGTGCCCAACAAGACTCCCAATGCACTATACATGGGCCCAAATGCCTTCCTTATGACAAAACTGACACTCATTTTCTTTAAAAAATCACTGGTCAAAATAGCCTTTTCAGGCTGAGAGCAGCACTTTGGTGACGTTTCACTGTAACTTGTTCCCAGTACAGTCTAAGTGGCTGCTGACTGTGTGACTTGGTTAAAAGTGGCCAAATAGAAGCCCAATCCACAATACATGAGCCCAAAGGCCTTCCTTATGACTAAACTGACACCCACTTTCTTAAAAATATCATGGGTCTAAATAGCCTTTTCAGGCTGAGAAAAGCACTTTGGTGACATTTGGCTGTAACTTGTTCCCAGTACATTCCGATTGGCTGGTGACTGTGTGTTGTACCTAAAAGTGCCCAACAAGAATCCCAATGCACTATACATGGGCCCAAATGCCTTCCTTATGACAAAACTGACACTCATTTTCTTTAAAAAATCATTGGTCAAAATAGCCTTTTCAGGCTGAGAGAAGCACTTTGGTGACGTTTCACTGTAACTTGTTCCCAGTACAGTCTAAGTGGCTGCTGACTGTGTGACTTGGTTAAAAGTGGCCAAATAGAAGCCCAATCCACAATACATGAGCCCAAAGGCCTTCCTTATGACTAAACTGACACCCACTTTCTTAAAAATATCATGGGTCTAAATAGCCTTTTCAGGCTGAGAAAAGCACTTTGGTGACATTTGGCTGTAACTTGTTCCCAGTACATTCCGATTGGCTGGTGACTGTGTGTTGTACCTAAAAGTGCCCAACAAGAATCCCAATGCACTATACATGGGCCCAAATGCCTTCCTTATGACAAAACTGACACTCATTTTCTTTAAAAAATCATTGGTCAAAATAGCCTTTTCAGGCTGAGAGAAGCACTTTGGTGACGTTTCACTGTAACTTGTTCCCAGTACAGTCTAAGTGGCTGCTGACTGTGTGACTTGGTTAAAAGTGGCCAAATAGAAGCCCAATCCACAATACATGAGCCCAAAGGCCTTCCTTATGACTAAACTGACACCCACTTTCTTAAAAATATCATGGGTCTAAATAGCCTTTTCAGGCTGAGAAAAGCACTTTGGTGACATTTGGCTGTAACTTGTTCCCAGTACATTCCGATTGGCTGGTGACTGTGTGTTGTACCTAAAAGTGCCCAACAAGAATCCCAATGCACTATACATGGGCCCAAATGCCTTCCTTATGACAAAACTGACACTCATTTTCTTTAAAAAATCATTGGTCAAAATAGCCTTTTCAGGCTGAGAGAAGCACTTTGGTGACGTTTCACTGTAACTTGTTCCCAGTACAGTCTAAGTGGCTGCTGACTGTGTGACTTGGTTAAAAGTGGCCAAATAGAAGCCCAATCCACAATACATGAGCCCAAAGGCCTTCCTTATGACTAAACTGACACCCACTTTCTTAAAAATATCATGGGTCTAAATAGCCTTTTCAGGCTGAGAAAAGCACTTTGGTGACATTTGGCTGTAACTTGTTCCCAGTACATTCCGATTGGCTGGTGACTGTGTGTTGTACCTAAAAGTGCCCAACAAGAATCCCAATGCACTATACATGGGCCCAAATGCCTTCCTTATGACAAAACTGACACTCATTTTCTTTAAAAAATCATTGGTCAAAATAGCCTTTTCAGGCTGAGAGAAGCACTTTGGTGACGTTTCACTGTAACTTGTTCCCAGTACAGTCTAAGTGGCTGCTGACTGTGTGACTTGGTTAAAAGTGGCCAAATAGAAGCCCAATCCACAATACATGAGCCCAAAGGCCTTCCTTATGACTAAACTGACACCCACTTTCTTAAAAATATCATGGGTCTAAATAGCCTTTTCAGGCTGAGAAAAGCACTTTGGTGACATTTGGCTGTAACTTGTTCCCAGTACATTCCGATTGGCTGGTGACTGTGTGTTGTACCTAAAAGTGCCCAACAAGAATCCCAATGCACTATACATGGGCCCAAATGCCTTCCTTATGACAAAACTGACACTCATTTTCTTTAAAAAATCACTGGTCAAAATAGCCTTTTCAGGCTGAGAGCAGCACTTTGGTGACGTTTCACTGTAACTTGTTCCCAGTACAGTCTAAGTGGCTGCTGACTGTGTGACTTGGTTAAAAGTGGCCAAATAGAAGCCCAATCCACAATACATGAGCCCAAAGGCCTTCCTTATGACTAAACTGACACCCACTTTCTTAAAAATATCGTGGGTCTAAATAGCCTTTTCAGGCTGAGAAAAGCACTTTGGTGACATTTGGCTGTAACTTGTTCCCAGTACATTCCGATTGGCTGGTGACTGTGTGTTGTACCTAAAAGTGCCCAACAAGACTCCCAATGCACTATACATGGGCCCAAATGCCTTCCTTATGACAAAACTGACACTCATTTTCTTTAAAAAATCACTGGTCAAAATAGCCTTTTCAGGCTGAGAGCAGCACTTTGGTGACGTTTCACTGTAACTTGTTCCCAGTACAGTCTAAGTGGCTGCTGACTGTGTGACTTGGTTAAAAGTGGCCAAATAGAAGCCCAATCCACAATACATGAGCCCAAAGGCCTTCCTTATGACTAAACTGACACCCACTTTCTTAAAAATATCATGGGTCTAAATAGCCTTTTCAGGCTGAGAAAAGCACTTTGGTGACATTTGGCTGTAACTTGTTCCCAGTACATTCCGATTGGCTGGTGACTGTGTGTTGTACCTAAAAGTGCCCAACAAGAATCCCAATGCACTATACATGGGCCCAAATGCCTTCCTTATGACAAAACTGACACTCATTTTCTTTAAAAAATCATTGGTCAAAATAGCCTTTTCAGGCTGAGAGAAGCACTTTGGTGACGTTTCACTGTAACTTGTTCCCAGTACAGTCTAAGTGGCTGCTGACTGTGTGACTTGGTTAAAAGTGGCCAAATAGAAGCCCAATCCACAATACATGAGCCCAAAGGCCTTCCTTATGACTAAACTGACACCCACTTTCTTAAAAATATCATGGGTCTAAATAGCATTTTCAGGCTGAGAGAAACACTTTGGTGACATTTGGCTGTAACTTGTTCCCAGTACATTCCGATTGGCTGGTGACTGTGTGTTGTACCTAAAAGTGCCCAACAAGAATCCCAATGCACTATACATGGGCCCAAATGCCTTCCTTATGACAAAACTGACACTCATTTTCTTTAAAAAATCATTGGTCAAAATAGCCTTTTCAGGCTGAGAGAAGCACTTTGGTGACGTTTCACTGTAACTTGTTCCCAGTACAGTCTAAGTGGCTGCTGACTGTGTGACTTGGTTAAAAGTGGCCAAATAGAAGCCCAATCCACAATACATGAGCCCAAAGGCCTTCCTTATGACTAAACTGACACCCACTTTCTTAAAAATATCATGGGTCTAAATAGCCTTTTCAGGCTGAGAAAAGCACTTTGGTGACATTTGGCTGTAACTTGTTCCCAGTACATTCCGATTGGCTGGTGACTGTGTGTTGTACCTAAAAGTGCCCAACAAGAATCCCAATGCACTATACATGGGCCCGAATGCCTTCCTTATGACAAAACTGACACTCATTTTCTTTAAAAAATCATTGGTCAAAATAGCCTTTTCAGGCTGAGAGAAGCACTTTGGTGACGTTTCACTGTAACTTGTTCCCAGTACAGTCTAAGTGGCTGCTGACTGTGTGACTTGGTTAAAAGTGGCCAAATAGAAGCCCAATCCACAATACATGAGCCCAAAGGCCTTCCTTATGACTAAACTGACACCCACTTTCTTAAAAATATCGTGGGTCTAAATAGCCTTTTCAGGCTGAGAAAAGCACTTTGGTGACATTTGGCTGTAACTTGTTCCCAGTACATTCCGATTGGCTGGTGACTGTGTGTTGTACCTAAAAGTGCCCAACAAGAATCCCAATGCACTATACATGGGCCCAAATGCCTTCCTTATGACAAAACTGACACTCATTTTCTTTAAAAAATCATTGGTCAAAATAGCCTTTTCAGGCTGAGAGAAGCACTTTGGTGACGTTTCACTGTAACTTGTTCCCAGTACAGTCTAAGTGGCTGCTGACTGTGTGACTTGGTTAAAAGTGGCCAAATAGAAGCCCAATCCACAATACATGAGCCCAAAGGCCTTCCTTATGACTAAACTGACACCCACTTTCTTAAAAATATCATGGGTCTAAATAGCCTTTTCAGGCTGAGAAAAGCACTTTGGTGACATTTGGCTGTAACTTGTTCCCAGTACATTCCGATTGGCTGGTGACTGTGTGTTGTACCTAAAAGTGCCCAACAAGAATCCCAATGCACTATACATGGGCCCAAATGCCTTCCTTATGACAAAACTGACACTCATTTTCTTTAAAAAATCATTGGTCAAAATAGCCTTTTCAGGCTGAGAGAAGCACTTTGGTGACGTTTCACTGTAACTTGTTCCCAGTACAGTCTAAGTGGCTGCTGACTGTGTGACTTGGTTAAAAGTGGCCAAATAGAAGCCCAATCCACAATACATGAGCCCAAAGGCCTTCCTTATGACTAAACTGACACCCACTTTCTTAAAAATATCATGGGTCTAAATAGCCTTTTCAGGCTGAGAAAAGCACTTTGGTGACATTTGGCTGTAACTTGTTCCCAGTACATTCCGATTGGCTGGTGACTGTGTGTTGTACCTAAAAGTGCCCAACAAGAATCCCAATGCACTATACATGGGCCCAAATGCCTTCCTTATGACAAAACTGACACTCATTTTCTTTAAAAAATCACTGGTCAAAATAGCCTTTTCAGGCTGAGAGCAGCACTTTGGTGACGTTTCACTGTAACTTGTTCCCAGTACAGTCTAAGTGGCTGCTGACTGTGTGACTTGGTTAAAAGTGGCCAAATAGAAGCCCAATCCACAATACATGAGCCCAAAGGCCTTCCTTATGACTAAACTGACACCCACTTTCTTAAAAATATCATGGGTCTAAATAGCCTTTTCAGGCTGAGAAAAGCACTTTGGTGACATTTGGCTTTAACTTGTTCCCAGTACATTCCGATTGGCTGGTGACTGTGTGTTGTACCTAAAAGTGCCCAACAAGAATCCCAATGCACTATACATGGGCCCAAATGCCTTCCTTATGACAAAACTGACACTCATTTTCTTTAAAAAATCATTGGTCAAAATAGCCTTTTCAGGCTGAGAGAAGCACTTTGGTGACGTTTCACTTTAACTTGTTCCCAGTACAGTCTAAGTGGCTGCTGACTGTGTGACTTGGTTAAAAGTGGCCAAATAGAAGCCCAATCCACAATACATGAGCCCAAAGGCCTTCCTTATGACTAAACTGACACCCACTTTCTTAAAAATATCATGGGTCTAAATAGCCTTTTCAGGCTGAGAAAAGCACTTTGGTGACATTTGGCTGTAACTTGTTCCCAGTACATTCCGATTGGCTGGTGACTGTGTGTTGTACCTAAAAGTGCCCAACAAGAATCCCAATGCACTATACATGGGCCCAAATGCCTTCCTTATGACAAAACTGACACTCATTTTCTTTAAAAAATCACTGGTCAAAATAGCCTTTTCAGGCTGAGAGCAGCACTTTGGTGACGTTTCACTGTAACTTGTTCCCAGTACAGTCTAAGTGGCTGCTGACTGTGTGACTTGGTTAAAAGTGGCCAAATAGAAGCCCAATCCACAATACATGAGCCCAAAGGCCTTCCTTATGACTAAACTGACACCCACTTTCTTAAAAATATCATGGGTCTAAATAGCCTTTTCAGGCTGAGAAAAGCACTTTGGTGACATTTGGCTTTAACTTGTTCCCAGTACATTCCGATTGGCTGGTGACTGTGTGTTGTACCTAAAAGTGCCCAACAAGAATCCCAATGCACTATACATGGGCCCAAATGCCTTCCTTATGACAAAACTGACACTCATTTTCTTTAAAAAATCATTGGTCAAAATAGCCTTTTCAGGCTGAGAGAAGCACTTTGGTGACGTTTCACTGTAACTTGTTCCCAGTACAGTCTAAGTGGCTGCTGACTGTGTGACTTGGTTAAAAGTGGCCAAATAGAAGCCCAATCCACAATACATGAGCCCAAAGGCCTTCCTTATGACTAAACTGACACCCACTTTCTTAAAAATATCATGGGTCTAAATAGCCTTTTCAGGCTGAGAAAAGCACTTTGGTGACATTTGGCTGTAACTTGTTCCCAGTACATTCCGATTGGCTGGTGACTGTGTGTTGTACCTAAAAGTGCCCAACAAGAATCCCAATGCACTATACATGGGCCCAAATGCCTTCCTTATGACAAAACTGACACTCATTTTCTTTAAAAAATCATTGGTCAAAATAGCCTTTTCAGGCTGAGAGAAGCACTTTGGTGACGTTTCACTGTAACTTGTTCCCAGTACAGTCTAAGTGGCTGCTGACTGTGTGACTTGGTTAAAAGTGGCCAAATAGAAGCCCAATCCACAATACATGAGCCCAAAGGCCTTCCTTATGACTAAACTGACACCCACTTTCTTAAAAATATCATGGGTCTAAATAGCCTTTTCAGGCTGAGAAAAGCACTTTGGTGACATTTGGCTGTAACTTGTTCCCAGTACATTCCGATTGGCTGGTGACTGTGTGTTGTACCTAAAAGTGCCCAACAAGAATCCCAATGCACTATACATGGGCCCAAATGCCTTCCTTATGACAAAACTGACACTCATTTTCTTTAAAAAATCATTGGTCAAAATAGCCTTTTCAGGCTGAGAGAAGCACTTTGGTGACGTTTCACTGTAACTTGTTCCCAGTACAGTCTAAGTGGCTGCTGACTGTGTGACTTGGTTAAAAGTGGCCAAATAGAAGCCCAATCCACAATACATGAGCCCAAAGGCCTTCCTTATGACTAAACTGACACCCACTTTCTTAAAAATATCATGGGTCTAAATAGCCTTTTCAGGCTGAGAAAAGCACTTTGGTGACATTTGGCTGTAACTTGTTCCCAGTACATTCCGATTGGCTGGTGACTGTGTGTTGTACCTAAAAGTGCCCAACAAGAATCCCAATGCAC
This sequence comes from Gymnoscopelus microlampas, assembly GCF_963454915.1. Taxonomy (NCBI): domain Eukaryota; kingdom Metazoa; phylum Chordata; class Actinopteri; order Myctophiformes; family Myctophidae; genus Gymnoscopelus; species Gymnoscopelus microlampas. The sequence continues at coordinate 18,397 of NW_028155791.1, read as the reverse complement.
TATACATGGGCCCAAATGCCTTCCTTATGACAAAACTGACACTCATTTTCTTTAAAAAATCATTGGTCAAAATAGCCTTTTCAGGCTGAGAGAAGCACTTTGGTGACGTTTCACTGTAACTTGTTCCCAGTACAGTCTAAGTGGCTGCTGACTGTGTGACTTGGTTAAAAGTGGCCAAATAGAAGCCCAATCCACAATACATGAGCCCAAAGGCCTTCCTTATGACTAAACTGACACCCTCTTTCTTAAAAAATATCATGGGTCTAAATAGCATTTTCAGGCTGAGAGAAACACTTTGGTGACTTTTGGCTGTAACTTGTTCCCAGTACATTCTGAGTGGCTGGTGACTGTGTGTTGTACCTAAAAGTGCCCAACAAGAATCCCAATGCACTATACATGGGCCCAAATGCCTTCCTTATGACAAAGCTGACACTCATTTTCTTAAAAAAAATCATTGGTCAAAATAGCCTTTTCAGGCTGAGAGAAGCACTTTGGTGACGTTTCACTGTAACTTGTTCCCAGTACAGTCTAAGTGGCTGCTGACTGTGTGACTTGGTTAAAAGTGGCCAAATAGAAGCCCAATCCACAATACATGAGCCCAAAGGCCTTCCTTATGACTAAACTGACACCCACTTTCTTAAAAATATCATGGGTCTAAATAGCCTTTTCAGGCTGAGAAAAGCACTTTGGTGACATTTGGCTGTAACTTGTTCCCAGTACATTCCGATTGGCTGGTGACTGTGTGTTGTACCTAAAAGTGCCCAACAAGAATCCCAATGCACTATACATGGGCCCAAATGCCTTCCTTATGACAAAACTGACACTCATTTTCTTTAAAAAATCATTGGTCAAAATAGCCTTTTCAGGCTGAGAGAAGCACTTTGGTGACGTTTCACTGTAACTTGTTCCCAGTACAGTTTAAGTGGCTGCTGACTGTGTGACTTGGTTAAAAGTGGCCAAATAGAAGCCCAATCCACAATACATGAGCCCAAAGGCCTTCCTTATGACTAAACTGACACCCACTTTCTTAAAAATATCATGGGTCTAAATAGCCTTTTCAGGCTGAGAAAAGCACTTTGGTGACATTTGGCTGTAACTTGTTCCCAGTACATTCCGATTGGCTGGTGACTGTGTGTTGTACCTAAAAGTGCCCAACAAGAATCCCAATGCACTATACATGGGCCCAAATGCCTTCCTTATGACAAAACTGACACTCATTTTCTTTAAAAAATCATTGGTCAAAATAGCCTTTTCAGGCTGAGAGAAGCACTTTGGTGACGTTTCACTGTAACTTGTTCCCAGTACAGTCTAAGTGGCTGCTGACTGTGTGACTTGGTTAAAAGTGGCCAAATAGAAGCCCAATCCACAATACATGAGCCCAAAGGCCTTCCTTATGACTAAACTGACACCCACTTTCTTAAAAATATCATGGGTCTAAATAGCCTTTTCAGGCTGAGAAAAGCACTTTGGTGACATTTGGCTGTAACTTGTTCCCAGTACATTCTGAGTGGCTGGTGACTGTGTGTTGTACCTAAAAGTGCCCAACAAGAATCCCAATGCACTATACATGGGCCCAAATGCCTTCCTTATGACAAAGCTGACACTAATTTTCTTTAAAAAAATCATTGGTCAAAATAGCCTTTTCAGGCTGAGAGCAGCACTTTGGTGACGTTTCACTGTAACTTGTTCCCAGTACAGTCTAAGTGGCTGCTGACTGTGTGACTTGGTTAAAAGTGGCCAAATAGAAGCCCAATCCACAATACATGAGCCCAAAGGCCTTCCTTATGACTAAACTGACACCCACTTTCTTAAAAATATCATGGGTCTAAATAGCCTTTTCAGGCTGAGAAAAGCACTTTGGTGACATTTGGCTGTAACTTGTTCCCAGTACATTCCGATTGGCTGGTGACTGTGTGTTGTACCTAAAAGTGCCCAACAAGAATCCCAATGCACTATACATGGGCCCAAATGCCTTCCTTATGACAAAACTGACACTCATTTTCTTTAAAAAATCATTGGTCAAAATAGCCTTTTCAGGCTGAGAGAAGCACTATGGTGACGTTTCACTGTAACTTGTTCCCAGTACAGTCTAAGTGGCTGCTGACTGTGTGACTTGGTTAAAAGTGGCCAAATAGAAGCCCAATCCACAATACATGAGCCCAAAGGCCTTCCTTATGACTAAACTGACACCCACTTTCTTAAAAATATCATGGGTCTAAATAGCCTTCCGATTGGCTGGTGACTGTGTGTTGTACCTAAAAGTGCCCAACAAGAATCCCAATGCACTATACATGGGCCCAAATGCCTTCCTTATGACAAAACTGACACTCATTTTCTTTAAAAAATCACTGGTCAAAATAGCCTTTTCAGGCTGAGAGCAGCACTTTGGTGACGTTTCACTGTAACTTGTTCCCAGTACAGTCTAAGTGGCTGCTGACTGTGTGACTTGGTTAAAAGTGGCCAAATAGAAGCCCAATCCACAATACATGAGCCCAAAGGCCTTCCTTATGACTAAACTGACACCCACTTTCTTAAAAATATCATGGGTCTAAATAGCCTTTTCAGGCTGAGAAAAGCACTTTGGTGACATTTGGCTGTAACTTGTTCCCAGTACATTCCGATTGGCTGGTGACTGTGTGTTGTACCTAAAAGTGCCCAACAAGAATCCCAATGCACTATACATGGGCCCAAATGCCTTCCTTATGACAAAACTGACACTCATTTTCTTTAAAAAATCATTGGTCAAAATAGCCTTTTCAGGCTGAGAGAAGCACTTTGGTGACGTTTCACTGTAACTTGTTCCCAGTACAGTCTAAGTGGCTGCTGACTGTGTGACTTGGTTAAAAGTGGCCAAATAGAAGCCCAATCCACAATACATGAGCCCAAAGGCCTTCCTTATGACTAAACTGACACCCACTTTCTTAAAAATATCATGGGTCTAAATAGCCTTTTCAGGCTGAGAAAAGCACTTTGGTGACATTTGGCTGTAACTTGTTCCCAGTACATTCCGATTGGCTGGTGACTGTGTGTTGTACCTAAAAGTGCCCAACAAGAATCCCAATGCACTATACATGGGCCCAAATGCCTTCCTTATGACAAAACTGACACTCATTTTCTTTAAAAAATCATTGGTCAAAATAGCCTTTTCAGGCTGAGAGAAGCACTTTGGTGACGTTTCACTGTAACTTGTTCCCAGTACAGTCTAAGTGGCTGCTGACTGTGTGACTTGGTTAAAAGTGGCCAAATAGAAGCCCAATCCACAATACATGAGCCCAAAGGCCTTCCTTATGACTAAACTGACACCCACTTTCTTAAAAATATCATGGGTCTAAATAGCCTTTTCAGGCTGAGAAAAGCACTTTGGTGACATTTGGCTGTAACTTGTTCCCAGTACATTCCGATTGGCTGGTGACTGTGTGTTGTACCTAAAAGTGCCCAACAAGAATCCCAATGCACTATACATGGGCCCAAATGCCTTCCTTATGACAAAACTGACACTCATTTTCTTTAAAAAATCATTGGTCAAAATAGCCTTTTCAGGCTGAGAGAAGCACTTTGGTGACGTTTCACTGTAACTTGTTCCCAGTACAGTCTAAGTGGCTGCTGACTGTGTGACTTGGTTAAAAGTGGCCAAATAGAAGCCCAATCCACAATACATGAGCCCAAAGGCCTTCCTTATGACTAAACTGACACCCTCTTTCTTAAAAAATATCATGGGTCTAAATAGCATTTTCAGGCTGAGAGAAACACTTTGGTGACTTTTGGCTGTAACTTGTTCCCAGTACATTCTGAGTGGCTGGTGACTGTGTGTTGTACCTAAAAGTGCCCAACAAGAATCCCAATGCACTATACATGGGCCCAAATGCCTTCCTTATGACAAAGCTGACACTCATTTTCTTAAAAAAAATCATTGGTCAAAATAGCCTTTTCAGGCTGAGAGAAGCACTTTGGTGACGTTTCACTGTAACTTGTTCCCAGTACAGTCTAAGTGGCTGCTGACTGTGTGACTTGGTTAAAAGTGGCCAAATAGAAGCCCAATCCACAATACATGAGCCCAAAGGCCTTCCTTATGACTAAACTGACACCCACTTTCTTAAAAATATCATGGGTCTAAATAGCCTTTTCAGGCTGAGAAAAGCACTTTGGTGACATTTGGCTGTAACTTGTTCCCAGTACATTCCGATTGGCTGGTGACTGTGTGTTGTACCTAAAAGTGCCCAACAAGAATCCCAATGCACTATACATGGGCCCAAATGCCTTCCTTATGACAAAACTGACACTCATTTTCTTTAAAAAATCATTGGTCAAAATAGCCTTTTCAGGCTGAGAGAAGCACTTTGGTGACGTTTCACTGTAACTTGTTCCCAGTACAGTTTAAGTGGCTGCTGACTGTGTGACTTGGTTAAAAGTGGCCAAATAGAAGCCCAATCCACAATACATGAGCCCAAAGGCCTTCCTTATGACTAAACTGACACCCACTTTCTTAAAAATATCATGGGTCTAAATAGCCTTTTCAGGCTGAGAAAAGCACTTTGGTGACATTTGGCTGTAACTTGTTCCCAGTACATTCCGATTGGCTGGTGACTGTGTGTTGTACCTAAAAGTGCCCAACAAGAATCCCAATGCACTATACATGGGCCCAAATGCCTTCCTTATGACAAAACTGACACTCATTTTCTTTAAAAAATCATTGGTCAAAATAGCCTTTTCAGGCTGAGAGAAGCACTTTGGTGACGTTTCACTGTAACTTGTTCCCAGTACAGTCTAAGTGGCTGCTGACTGTGTGACTTGGTTAAAAGTGGCCAAATAGAAGCCCAATCCACAATACATGAGCCCAAAGGCCTTCCTTATGACTAAACTGACACCCACTTTCTTAAAAATATCATGGGTCTAAATAGCCTTTTCAGGCTGAGAAAAGCACTTTGGTGACATTTGGCTGTAACTTGTTCCCAGTACATTCTGAGTGGCTGGTGACTGTGTGTTGTACCTAAAAGTGCCCAACAAGAATCCCAATGCACTATACATGGGCCCAAATGCCTTCCTTATGACAAAGCTGACACTAATTTTCTTTAAAAAAATCATTGGTCAAAATAGCCTTTTCAGGCTGAGAGCAGCACTTTGGTGACGTTTCACTGTAACTTGTTCCCAGTACAGTCTAAGTGGCTGCTGACTGTGTGACTTGGTTAAAAGTGGCCAAATAGAAGCCCAATCCACAATACATGAGCCCAAAGGCCTTCCTTATGACTAAACTGACACCCACTTTCTTAAAAATATCATGGGTCTAAATAGCCTTTTCAGGCTGAGAAAAGCACTTTGGTGACATTTGGCTGTAACTTGTTCCCAGTACATTCCGATTGGCTGGTGACTGTGTGTTGTACCTAAAAGTGCCCAACAAGAATCCCAATGCACTATACATGGGCCCAAATGCCTTCCTTATGACAAAACTGACACTCATTTTCTTTAAAAAATCATTGGTCAAAATAGCCTTTTCAGGCTGAGAGAAGCACTTTGGTGACGTTTCACTGTAACTTGTTCCCAGTACAGTCTAAGTGGCTGCTGACTGTGTGACTTGGTTAAAAGTGGCCAAATAGAAGCCCAATCCACAATACATGAGCCCAAAGGCCTTCCTTATGACTAAACTGACACCCACTTTCTTAAAAATATCATGGGTCTAAATAGCCTTCCGATTGGCTGGTGACTGTGTGTTGTACCTAAAAGTGCCCAACAAGAATCCCAATGCACTATACATGGGCCCAAATGCCTTCCTTATGACAAAACTGACACTCATTTTCTTTAAAAAATCACTGGTCAAAATAGCCTTTTCAGGCTGAGAGCAGCACTTTGGTGACGTTTCACTGTAACTTGTTCCCAGTACAGTCTAAGTGGCTGCTGACTGTGTGACTTGGTTAAAAGTGGCCAAATAGAAGCCCAATCCACAATACATGAGCCCAAAGGCCTTCCTTATGACTAAACTGACACCCACTTTCTTAAAAATATCATGGGTCTAAATAGCCTTTTCAGGCTGAGAAAAGCACTTTGGTGACATTTGGCTGTAACTTGTTCCCAGTACATTCCGATTGGCTGGTGACTGTGTGTTGTACCTAAAAGTGCCCAACAAGAATCCCAATGCACTATACATGGGCCCAAATGCCTTCCTTATGACAAAACTGACACTCATTTTCTTTAAAAAATCATTGGTCAAAATAGCCTTTTCAGGCTGAGAGAAGCACTTTGGTGACGTTTCACTGTAACTTGTTCCCAGTACAGTCTAAGTGGCTGCTGACTGTGTGACTTGGTTAAAAGTGGCCAAATAGAAGCCCAATCCACAATACATGAGCCCAAAGGCCTTCCTTATGACTAAACTGACACCCACTTTCTTAAAAATATCATGGGTCTAAATAGCCTTTTCAGGCTGAGAAAAGCACTTTGGTGACATTTGGCTGTAACTTGTTCCCAGTACATTCCGATTGGCTGGTGACTGTGTGTTGTACCTAAAAGTGCCCAACAAGAATCCCAATGCACTATACATGGGCCCAAATGCCTTCCTTATGACAAAACTGACACTCATTTTCTTTAAAAAATCATTGGTCAAAATAGCCTTTTCAGGCTGAGAGAAGCACTTTGGTGACGTTTCACTGTAACTTGTTCCCAGTACAGTCTAAGTGGCTGCTGACTGTGTGACTTGGTTAAAAGTGGCCAAATAGAAGCCCAATCCACAATACATGAGCCCAAAGGCCTTCCTTATGACTAAACTGACACCCACTTTCTTAAAAATATCATGGGTCTAAATAGCCTTTTCAGGCTGAGAAAAGCACTTTGGTGACATTTGGCTGTAACTTGTTCCCAGTACATTCCGATTGGCTGGTGACTGTGTGTTGTACCTAAAAGTGCCCAACAAGAATCCCAATGCACTATACATGGGCCCAAATGCCTTCCTTATGACAAAACTGACACTCATTTTCTTTAAAAAATCATTGGTCAAAATAGCCTTTTCAGGCTGAGAGAAGCACTTTGGTGACGTTTCACTGTAACTTGTTCCCAGTACAGTCTAAGTGGCTGCTGACTGTGTGACTTGGTTAAAAGTGGCCAAATAGAAGCCCAATCCACAATACATGAGCCCAAAGGCCTTCCTTATGACTAAACTGACACCCACTTTCTTAAAAATATCATGGGTCTAAATAGCCTTTTCAGGCTGAGAAAAGCACTTTGGTGACATTTGGCTGTAACTTGTTCCCAGTACATTCCGATTGGCTGGTGACTGTGTGTTGTACCTAAAAGTGCCCAACAAGAATCCCAATGCACTATACATGGGCCCAAATGCCTTCCTTATGACAAAACTGACACTCATTTTCTTTAAAAAATCATTGGTCAAAATAGCCTTTTCAGGCTGAGAGAAGCACTTTGGTGACGTTTCACTGTAACTTGTTCCCAGTACAGTCTAAGTGGCTGCTGACTGTGTGACTTGGTTAAAAGTGGCCAAATAGAAGCCCAATCCACAATACATGAGCCCAAAGGCCTTCCTTATGACTAAACTGACACCCTCTTTCTTAAAAAATATCATGGGTCTAAATAGCATTTTCAGGCTGAGAGAAACACTTTGGTGACTTTTGGCTGTAACTTGTTCCCAGTACATTCTGAGTGGCTGGTGACTGTGTGTTGTACCTAAAAGTGCCCAACAAGAATCCCAATGCACTATACATGGGCCCAAATGCCTTCCTTATGACAAAGCTGACACTCATTTTCTTAAAAAAAATCATTGGTCAAAATAGCCTTTTCAGGCTGAGAGAAGCACTTTGGTGACGTTTCACTGTAACTTGTTCCCAGTACAGTCTAAGTGGCTGCTGACTGTGTGACTTGGTTAAAAGTGGCCAAATAGAAGCCCAATCCACAATACATGAGCCCAAAGGCCTTCCTTATGACTAAACTGACACCCACTTTCTTAAAAATATCATGGGTCTAAATAGCCTTTTCAGGCTGAGAAAAGCACTTTGGTGACATTTGGCTGTAACTTGTTCCCAGTACATTCCGATTGGCTGGTGACTGTGTGTTGTACCTAAAAGTGCCCAACAAGAATCCCAATGCACTATACATGGGCCCAAATGCCTTCCTTATGACAAAACTGACACTCATTTTCTTTAAAAAATCATTGGTCAAAATAGCCTTTTCAGGCTGAGAGAAGCACTTTGGTGACGTTTCACTGTAACTTGTTCCCAGTACAGTTTAAGTGGCTGCTGACTGTGTGACTTGGTTAAAAGTGGCCAAATAGAAGCCCAATCCACAATACATGAGCCCAAAGGCCTTCCTTATGACTAAACTGACACCCACTTTCTTAAAAATATCATGGGTCTAAATAGCCTTTTCAGGCTGAGAAAAGCACTTTGGTGACATTTGGCTGTAACTTGTTCCCAGTACATTCCGATTGGCTGGTGACTGTGTGTTGTACCTAAAAGTGCCCAACAAGAATCCCAATGCACTATACATGGGCCCAAATGCCTTCCTTATGACAAAACTGACACTCATTTTCTTAGGGTTAGGGTTAGGGTTAGGGTTAGGGTTAGGGTTAGGGTTAGGGTTAGGGTTAGGGTTAGGGTTAGGGTTAGGGTTAGGGTTAGGGTTAGGGTTAGGGTTAGGGTTAGGGTTAGGGTTAGGTTAGGGTTAGGGTTAGGGTTAGGGTTAGGGTTAGGGTTAGGGTTAGGTTAGGGTTAGGGTTAGGGTTAGGGTTAGGGTTAGGGTTAGGGTTAGGGTTAGGGTTAGGGTTAGGGTTAGGGTTAGGGTTAGGGTTAGGGTTAGGGTTAGGGTTAGGGTTAGGGTTAGGGTTAGGGTTAGGGTTAGGGTTAGGGTTAGGGTTAGGGTTAGGGTTAGGGTTAGGGTTAGGGTTAGGGTTAGGGTTAGGGTTAGGGTTAGGGTTAGGGTTAGGGTTAGGGTTAGGGTTAGGGTTAGGGTTAGGGTTAGGGTTAGGGTTAGGGTTAGGGTTAGGGTTAGGGTTAGGGTTAGGGTTAGGGTTAGGGTTAGGGTTAGGGTTAGGGTTAGGGTTAGGGTTAGGGTTAGGGTTAGGGTTAGGGTTAGGGTTAGGGTTAGGGTTAGGGTTAGGGTTAGGGTTAGGGTTAGGGTTAGGGTTAGGGTTAGGGTTAGGGTTAGGGTTAGGGTTAGGGTTAGGGTTAGGGTTAGGGTTAGGGTTAGGGTTAGGGTTAGGGTTAGGGTTAGGGTTAGGGTTAGGGTTAGGGTTAGGGTTAGGGTTAGGGTTAGGGTTAGGGTTAGGGTTAGGGTTAGGGTTAGGGTTAGGGTTAGGGTTAGGGTTAGGGTTAGGGTTAGGGTTAGGGTTAGGGTTAGGGTTAGGGTTAGGGTTAGGGTTAGGGTTAGGGTTAGGGTTAGGGTTAGGGTTAGGGTTAGGGTTAGGGTTAGGGTTAGGGTTAGGGTTAGGGTTAGGGTTAGGGTTAGGGTTAGGGTTAGGGTTAGGGTTAGGGTTAGGGTTAGGGTTAGGGTTAGGGTTAGGGTTAGGGTTAGGGTTAGGGTTAGGGTTAGGGTTAGGGTTAGGGTTAGGGTTAGGGTTAGGGTTAGGGTTAGGGTTAGGGTTAGGGTTAGGGTTAGGGTTAGGGTTAGGGTTAGGGTTAGGGTTAGGGTTAGGGTTAGGGTTAGGGTTAGGGTTAGGGTTAGGGTTAGGGTTAGGGTTAGGGTTAGGGTTAGGGTTAGGGTTAGGGTTAGGGTTAGGGTTAGGGTTAGGGTTAGGGTTAGGGTTAGGGTTAGGGTTAGGGTTAGGGTTAGGGTTAGGGTTAGGGTTAGGGTTAGGGTTAGGGTTAGGGTTAGGGTTAGGGTTAGGGTTAGGGTTAGGGTTAGGGTTAGGGTTAGGGTTAGGGTTAGGGTTAGGGTTAGGGTTAGGGTTAGGGTTAGGGTTAGGGTTAGGGTTAGGGTTAGGGTTAGGGTTAGGGTTAGGGTTAGGGTTAGGGTTAGGGTTAGGGTTAGGGTTAGGGTTAGGGTTAGGGTTAGGGTTAGGGTTAGGGTTAGGGTTAGGGTTAGGGTTAGGGTTAGGGTTAGGGTTAGGGTTAGGGTTAGGGTTAGGGTTAGGGTTAGGGTTAGGGTTAGGGTTAGGGTTAGGGTTAGGGTTAGGGTTAGGGTTAGGGTTAGGGTTAGGGTTAGGGTTAGGGTTAGGGTTAGGGTTAGGGTTAGGGTTAGGGTTAGGGTTAGGGTTAGGGTTAGGGTTAGGGTTAGGGTTAGGGTTAGGGTTAGGGTTAGGGTTAGGGTTAGGGTTAGGGTTAGGGTTAGGGTTAGGGTTAGGGTTAGGGTTAGGGTTAGGGTTAGGGTTAGGGTTAGGGTTAGGGTTAGGGTTAGGGTTAGGGTTAGGGTTAGGGTTAGGGTTAGGGTTAGGGTTAGGGTTAGGGTTAGGGTTAGGGTTAGGGTTAGGGTTAGGGTTAGGGTTAGGGTTAGGGTTAGGGTTAGGGTTAGGGTTAGGGTTAGGGTTAGGGTTAGGGTTAGGGTTAGGGTTAGGGTTAGGGTTAGGGTTAGGGTTAGGGTTAGGGTTAGGGTTAGGGTTAGGGTTAGGGTTAGGGTTAGGGTTAGGGTTAGGGTTAGGGTTAGGGTTAGGGTTAGGGTTAGGGTTAGGGTTAGGGTTAGGGTTAGGGTTAGGGTTAGGGTTAGGGTTAGGGTTAGGGTTAGGGTTAGGGTTAGGGTTAGGGTTAGGGTTAGGGTTAGGGTTAGGGTTAGGGTTAGGGTTAGGGTTAGGGTTAGGGTTAGGGTTAGGGTTAGGGTTAGGGTTAGGGTTAGGGTTAGGGTTAGGGTTAGGGTTAGGGTTAGGGTTAGGGTTAGGGTTAGGGTTAGGGTTAGGGTTAGGGTTAGGGTTAGGGTTAGGGTTAGGGTTAGGGTTAGGGTTAGGGTTAGGGTTAGGGTTAGGGTTAGGGTTAGGGTTAGGGTTAGGGTTAGGGTTAGGGTTAGGGTTAGGGTTAGGGTTAGGGTTAGGGTTAGGGTTAGGGTTAGGGTTAGGGTTAGGGTTAGGGTTAGGGTTAGGGTTAGGGTTAGGGTTAGGGTTAGGGTTAGGGTTAGGGTTAGGGTTAGGGTTAGGGTTAGGGTTAGGGTTAGGGTTAGGGTTAGGGTTAGGGTTAGGGTTAGGGTTAGGGTTAGGGTTAGGGTTAGGGTTAGGGTTAGGGTTAGGGTTAGGGTTAGGGTTAGGGTTAGGGTTAGGGTTAGGGTTAGGGTTAGGGTTAGGGTTAGGGTTAGGGTTAGGGTTAGGGTTAGGGTTAGGGTTAGGGTTAGGGTTAGGGTTAGGGTTAGGGTTAGGGTTAGGGTTAGGGTTAGGGTTAGGGTTAGGGTTAGGGTTAGGGTTAGGGTTAGGGTTAGGGTTAGGGTTAGGGTTAGGGTTAGGGTTAGGGTTAGGGTTAGGGTTAGGGTTAGGGTTAGGGTTAGGGTTAGGGTTAGGGTTAGGGTTAGGGTTAGGGTTAGGGTTAGGGTTAGGGTTAGGGTTAGGGTTAGGGTTAGGGTTAGGGTTAGGGTTAGGGTTAGGGTTAGGGTTAGGGTTAGGGTTAGGGTTAGGGTTAGGGTTAGGGTTAGGGTTAGGGTTAGGGTTAGGGTTAGGGTTAGGGTTAGGGTTAGGGTTAGGGTTAGGGTTAGGGTTAGGGTTAGGGTTAGGGTTAGGGTTAGGGTTAGGGTTAGGGTTAGGGTTAGGGTTAGGGTTAGGGTTAGGGTTAGGGTTAGGGTTAGGGTTAGGGTTAGGGTTAGGGTTAGGGTTAGGGTTAGGGTTAGGGTTAGGGTTAGGGTTAGGGTTAGGGTTAGGGTTAGGGTTAGGGTTAGGGTTAGGGTTAGGGTTAGGGTTAGGGTTAGGGTTAGGGTTAGGGTTAGGGTTAGGGTTAGGGTTAGGGTTAGGGTTAGGGTTAGGGTTAGGGTTAGGGTTAGGGTTAGGGTTAGGGTTAGGGTTAGGGTTAGGGTTAGGGTTAGGGTTAGGGTTAGGGTTAGGGTTAGGGTTAGGGTTAGGGTTAGGGTTAGGGTTAGGGTTAGGGTTAGGGTTAGGGTTAGGGTTAGGGTTAGGGTTAGGGTTAGGGTTAGGGTTAGGGTTAGGGTTAGGGTTAGGGTTAGGGTTAGGGTTAGGGTTAGGGTTAGGGTTAGGGTTAGGGTTAGGGTTAGGGTTAGGGTTAGGGTTAGGGTTAGGGTTAGGGTTAGGGTTAGGGTTAGGGTTAGGGTTAGGGTTAGGGTTAGGGTTAGGGTTAGGGTTAGGGTTAGGGTTAGGGTTAGGGTTAGGGTTAGGGTTAGGGTTAGGGTTAGGGTTAGGGTTAGGGTTAGGGTTAGGGTTAGGGTTAGGGTTAGGGTTAGGGTTAGGGTTAGGGTTAGGGTTAGGGTTAGGGTTAGGGTTAGGGTTAGGGTTAGGGTTAGGGTTAGGGTTAGGGTTAGGGTTAGGGTTAGGGTTAGGGTTAGGGTTAGGGTTAGGGTTAGGGTTAGGGTTAGGGTTAGGGTTAGGGTTAGGGTTAGGGTTAGGGTTAGGGTTAGGGTTAGGGTTAGGGTTAGGGTTAGGGTTAGGGTTAGGGTTAGGGTTAGGGTTAGGGTTAGGGTTAGGGTTAGGGTTAGGGTTAGGGTTAGGGTTAGGGTTAGGGTTAGGGTTAGGGTTAGGGTTAGGGTTAGGGTTAGGGTTAGGGTTAGGGTTAGGGTTAGGGTTAGGGTTAGGGTTAGGGTTAGGGTTAGGGTTAGGGTTAGGGTTAGGGTTAGGGTTAGGGTTAGGGTTAGGGTTAGGGTTAGGGTTAGGGTTAGGGTTAGGGTTAGGGTTAGGGTTAGGGTTAGGGTTAGGGTTAGGGTTAGGGTTAGGGTTAGGGTTAGGGTTAGGGTTAGGGTTAGGGTTAGGGTTAGGGTTAGGGTTAGGGTTAGGGTTAGGGTTAGGGTTAGGGTTAGGGTTAGGGTTAGGGTTAGGGTTAGGGTTAGGGTTAGGGTTAGGGTTAGGGTTAGGGTTAGGGTTAGGGTTAGGGTTAGGGTTAGGGTTAGGGTTAGGGTTAGGGTTAGGGTTAGGGTTAGGGTTAGGGTTAGGGTTAGGGTTAGGGTTAGGGTTAGGGTTAGGGTTAGGGTTAGGGTTAGGGTTAGGGTTAGGGTTAGGGTTAGGGTTAGGGTTAGGGTTAGGGTTAGGGTTAGGGTTAGGGTTAGGGTTAGGGTTAGGGTTAGGGTTAGGGTTAGGGTTAGGGTTAGGGTTAGGGTTAGGGTTAGGGTTAGGGTTAGGGTTAGGGTTAGGGTTAGGGTTAGGGTTAGGGTTAGGGTTAGGGTTAGGGTTAGGGTTAGGGTTAGGGTTAGGGTTAGGGTTAGGGTTAGGGTTAGGGTTAGGGTTAGGGTTAGGGTTAGGGTTAGGGTTAGGGTTAGGGTTAGGGTTAGGGTTAGGGTTAGGGTTAGGGTTAGGGTTAGGGTTAGGGTTAGGGTTAGGGTTAGGGTTAGGGTTAGGGTTAGGGTTAGGGTTAGGGTTAGGGTTAGGGTTAGGGTTAGGGTTAGGGTTAGGGTTAGGGTTAGGGTTAGGGTTAGGGTTAGGGTTAGGGTTAGGGTTAGGGTTAGGGTTAGGGTTAGGGTTAGGGTTAGGGTTAGGGTTAGGGTTAGGGTTAGGGTTAGGGTTAGGGTTAGGGTTAGGGTTAGGGTTAGGGTTAGGGTTAGGGTTAGGGTTAGGGTTAGGGTTAGGGTTAGGGTTAGGGTTAGGGTTAGGGTTAGGGTTAGGGTTAGGGTTAGGGTTAGGGTTAGGGTTAGGGTTAGGGTTAGGGTTAGGGTTAGGGTTAGGGTTAGGGTTAGGGTTAGGGTTAGGGTTAGGGTTAGGGTTAGGGTTAGGGTTAGGGTTAGGGTTAGGGTTAGGGTTAGGGTTAGGGTTAGGGTTAGGGTTAGGGTTAGGGTTAGGGTTAGGGTTAGGGTTAGGGTTAGGGTTAGGGTTAGGGTTAGGGTTAGGGTTAGGGTTAGGGTTAGGGTTAGGGTTAGGGTTAGGGTTAGGGTTAGGGTTAGGGTTAGGGTTAGGGTTAGGGTTAGGGTTAGGGTTAGGGTTAGGGTTAGGGTTAGGGTTAGGGTTAGGGTTAGGGTTAGGGTTAGGGTTAGGGTTAGGGTTAGGGTTAGGGTTAGGGTTAGGGTTAGGGTTAGGGTTAGGGTTAGGGTTAGGGTTAGGGTTAGGGTTAGGGTTAGGGTTAGGGTTAGGGTTAGGGTTAGGGTTAGGGTTAGGGTTAGGGTTAGGGTTAGGGTTAGGGTTAGGGTTAGGGTTAGGGTTAGGGTTAGGGTTAGGGTTAGGGTTAGGGTTAGGGTTAGGGTTAGGGTTAGGGTTAGGGTTAGGGTTAGGGTTAGGGTTAGGGTTAGGGTTAGGGTTAGGGTTAGGGTTAGGGTTAGGGTTAGGGTTAGGGTTAGGGTTAGGGTTAGGGTTAGGGTTAGGGTTAGGGTTAGGGTTAGGGTTAGGGTTAGGGTTAGGGTTAGGGTTAGGGTTAGGGTTAGGGTTAGGGTTAGGGTTAGGGTTAGGGTTAGGGTTAGGGTTAGGGTTAGGGTTAGGGTTAGGGTTAGGGTTAGGGTTAGGGTTAGGGTTAGGGTTAGGGTTAGGGTTAGGGTTAGGGTTAGGGTTAGGGTTAGGGTTAGGGTTAGGGTTAGGGTTAGGGTTAGGGTTAGGGTTAGGGTTAGGGTTAGGGTTAGGGTTAGGGTTAGGGTTAGGGTTAGGGTTAGGGTTAGGGTTAGGGTTAGGGTTAGGGTTAGGGTTAGGGTTAGGGATAGGGTTAGGGTTAGGGTTAGGGTTAGGGTTAGGGTTAGGGTTAGGGTTAGGGTTAGGGTTAGGGTTAGGGTTAGGGTTAGGGTTAGGGTTAGGGTTAGGGTTAGGGTTAGGGTTAGGGTTAGGGTTAGGGTTAGGGTTAGGGTTAGGGTTAGGGTTAGGGTTAGGGTTAGGGTTAGGGTTAGGGTTAGGGTTAGGGTTAGGGTTAGGGTTAGGGTTAGGGTTAGGGTTAGGGTTAGGGTTAGGGTTAGGGTTAGGGTTAGGGTTAGGGTTAGGGTTAGGGTTAGGGTTAGGGTTAGGGTTAGGGTTAGGGTTAGGGTTAGGGTTAGGGTTAGGGTTAGGGTTAGGGTTAGGGTTAGGGTTAGGGTTAGGGTTAGGGTTAGGGTTAGGGTTAGGGTTAGGGTTAGGGTTAGGGTTAGGGTTAGGGTTAGGGTTAGGGTTAGGGTTAGGGTTAGGGTTAGGGTTAGGGTTAGGGTTAGGGTTAGGGTTAGGGTTAGGGTTAGGGTTAGGGTTAGGGTTAGGGTTAGGGTTAGGGTTAGGGTTAGGGTTAGGGTTAGGGTTAGGGTTAGGGTTAGGGTTAGGGTTAGGGTTAGGGTTAGGGTTAGGGTTAGGGTTAGGGTTAGGGTTAGGGTTAGGGTTAGGGTTAGGGTTAGGGTTAGGGTTAGGGTTAGGGTTAGGGTTAGGGTTAGGGTTAGGGTTAGGGTTAGGGTTAGGGTTAGGGTTAGGGTTAGGGTTAGGGTTAGGGTTAGGGTTAGGGTTAGGGTTAGGGTTAGGGTTAGGGTTAGGGTTAGGGTTAGGGTTAGGGTTAGGGTTAGGGTTAGGGTTAGGGTTAGGGTTAGGGTTAGGGTTAGGGTTAGGGTTAGGGTTAGGGTTAGGGTTAGGGTTAGGGTTAGGGTTAGGGTTAGGGTTAGGGTTAGGGTTAGGGTTAGGGTTAGGGTTAGGGTTAGGGTTAGGGTTAGGGTTAGGGTTAGGGTTAGGGTTAGGGTTAGGGTTAGGGTTAGGGTTAGGGTTAGGGTTAGGGTTAGGGTTAGGGTTAGGGTTAGGGTTAGGGTTAGGGTTAGGGTTAGGGTTAGGGTTAGGGTTAGGGTTAGGGTTAGGGTTAGGGTTAGGGTTAGGGTTAGGGTTAGGGTTAGGGTTAGGGTTAGGGTTAGGGTTAGGGTTAGGGTTAGGGTTAGGGTTAGGGTTAGGGTTAGGGTTAGGGTTAGGGTTAGGGTTAGGGTTAGGGTTAGGGTTAGGGTTAGGGTTAGGGTTAGGGTTAGGGTTAGGGTTAGGGTTAGGGTTAGGGTTAGGGTTAGGGTTAGGGTTAGGGTTAGGGTTAGGGTTAGGGTTAGGGTTAGGGTTAGGGTTAGGGTTAGGGTTAGGGTTAGGGTTAGGGTTAGGGTTAGGGTTAGGGTTAGGGTTAGGGTTAGGGTTAGGGTTAGGGTTAGGGTTAGGGTTAGGGTTAGGGTTAGGGTTAGGGTTAGGGTTAGGGTTAGGGTTAGGGTTAGGGTTAGGGTTAGGGTTAGGGTTAGGGTTAGGGTTAGGGTTAGGGTTAGGGTTAGGGTTAGGGTTAGGGTTAGGGTTAGGGTTAGGGTTAGGGTTAGGGTTAGGGTTAGGGTTAGGGTTAGGGTTAGGGTTAGGGTTAGGGTTAGGGTTAGGGTTAGGGTTAGGGTTAGGGTTAGGGTTAGGGTTAGGGTTAGGGTTAGGGTTAGGGTTAGGGTTAGGGTTAGGGTTAGGGTTAGGGTTAGGGTTAGGGTTAGGGTTAGGGTTAGGGTTAGGGTTAGGGTTAGGGTTAGGGTTAGGGTTAGGGTTAGGGTTAGGGTTAGGGTTAGGGTTAGGGTTAGGGTTAGGGTTAGGGTTAGGGTTAGGGTTAGGGTTAGGGTTAGGGTTAGGGTTAGGGTTAGGGTTAGGGTTAGGGTTAGGGTTAGGGTTAGGGTTAGGGTTAGGGTTAGGGTTAGGGTTAGGGTTAGGGTTAGGGTTAGGGTTAGGGTTAGGGTTAGGGTTAGGGTTAGGGTTAGGGTTAGGGTTAGGGTTAGGGTTAGGGTTAGGGTTAGGGTTAGGGTTAGGGTTAGGGTTAGGGTTAGGGTTAGGGTTAGGGTTAGGGTTAGGGTTAGGGTTAGGGTTAGGGTTAGGGTTAGGGTTAGGGTTAGGGTTAGGGTTAGGGTTAGGGTTAGGGTTAGGGTTAGGGTTAGGGTTAGGGTTAGGGTTAGGGTTAGGGTTAGGGTTAGGGTTAGGGTTAGGGTTAGGGTTAGGGTTAGGGTTAGGGTTAGGGTTAGGGTTAGGGTTAGGGTTAGGGTTAGGGTTAGGGTTAGGGTTAGGGTTAGGGTTAGGGTTAGGGTTAGGGTTAGGGTTAGGGTTAGGGTTAGGGTTAGGGTTAGGGTTAGGGTTAGGGTTAGGGTTAGGGTTAGGGTTAGGGTTAGGGTTAGGGTTAGGGTTAGGGTTAGGGTTAGGGTTAGGGTTAGGGTTAGGGTTAGGGTTAGGGTTAGGGTTAGGGTTAGGGTTAGGGTTAGGGTTAGGGTTAGGGTTAGGGTTAGGGTTAGGGTTAGGGTTAGGGTTAGGGTTAGGGTTAGGGTTAGGGTTAGGGTTAGGGTTAGGGTTAGGGTTAGGGTTAGGGTTAGGGTTAGGGTTAGGGTTAGGGTTAGGGTTAGGGTTAGGGTTAGGGTTAGGGTTAGGGTTAGGGTTAGGGTTAGGGTTAGGGTTAGGGTTAGGGTTAGGGTTAGGGTTAGGGTTAGGGTTAGGGTTAGGGTTAGGGTTAGGGTTAGGGTTAGGGTTAGGGTTAGGGTTAGGGTTAGGGTTAGGGTTAGGGTTAGGGTTAGGGTTAGGGTTAGGGTTAGGGTTAGGGTTAGGGTTAGGGTTAGGGTTAGGGTTAGGGTTAGGGTTAGGGTTAGGGTTAGGGTTAGGGTTAGGGTTAGGGTTAGGGTTAGGGTTAGGGTTAGGGTTAGGGTTAGGGTTAGGGTTAGGGTTAGGGTTAGGGTTAGGGTTAGGGTTAGGGTTAGGGTTAGGGTTAGGGTTAGGGTTAGGGTTAGGGTTAGGGTTAGGGTTAGGGTTAGGGTTAGGGTTAGGGTTAGGGTTAGGGTTAGGGTTAGGGTTAGGGTTAGGGTTAGGGTTAGGGTTAGGGTTAGGGTTAGGGTTAGGGTTAGGGTTAGGGTTAGGGTTAGGGTTAGGGTTAGGGTTAGGGTTAGGGTTAGGGTTAGGGTTAGGGTTAGGGTTAGGGTTAGGGTTAGGGTTAGGGTTAGGGTTAGGGTTAGGGTTAGGGTTAGGGTTAGGGTTAGGGTTAGGGTTAGGGTTAGGGTTAGGGTTAGGGTTAGGGTTAGGGTTAGGGTTAGGGTTAGGGTTAGGGTTAGGGTTAGGGTTAGGGTTAGGGTTAGGGTTAGGGTTAGGGTTAGGGTTAGGGTTAGGGTTAGGGTTAGGGTTAGGGTTAGGGTTAGGGTTAGGGTTAGGGTTAGGGTTAGGGTTAGGGTTAGGGTTAGGGTTAGGGTTAGGGTTAGGGTTAGGGTTAGGGTTAGGGTTAGGGTTAGGGTTAGGGTTAGGGTTAGGGTTAGGGTTAGGGTTAGGGTTAGGGTTAGGGTTAGGGTTAGGGTTAGGGTTAGGGTTAGGGTTAGGGTTAGGGTTAGGGTTAGGGTTAGGGTTAGGGTTAGGGTTAGGGTTAGGGTTAGGGTTAGGGTTAGGGTTAGGGTTAGGGTTAGGGTTAGGGTTAGGGTTAGGGTTAGGGTTAGGGTTAGGGTTAGGGTTAGGGTTAGG
>NW_028155792.1:510000-543000 GCF_963454915.1 Gymnoscopelus microlampas | reverse complement strand
GCTATTTTTGAAAAATCATGAACATTTGTGCAACTCTTTGAATATATATATATTTTTTAAAGCAAACATTTGTAACTCAAATCTTTGCTTCCGGGGGGTCCCTGGAACAGAATATTTTGAGATGGGGGGTCCCCGGCCAAATACATATAATGTCGGGGGTCCTTGACCTGAAAAAGTTTGAGAACCACTGATATCATAGCAACATACGTTTTTTTTCAAAAAACTGTTAGGATTTAGAAGACGTGTAGAATCCCCAGAAGCAAAGATTTGAGTTACAAATGTTGGTTTTAAAAATATATACCGGTATATTCAAAGATTTGCACAAATTGTCATGATTTTTCTAAAAAAGTAGCAGATCTACAAGCTCATCGCACTCAGTGCCGCGCTATGAGCTTGTATATCTGCTATTTGTTTGAATAGCCAAAGAAATGTTAAAATGACACAGATGCGTTCCCGGTCTTAAAGGATTAACTTCAAAACCATTCCGTGAGTTGTGGTGTTTTGGTGTTCTTCCAGCTTTCTGCTAAAACACCAAGGCTATTGTTACAGTAATGAATCCTGTCAGGATCAATCCAAACCAAATAATGTTTGACTCACGGCATGGGGTCAAAGTGTCCAACCTGTGTTGAGCCTTCTCAGAACAATAGTCTCTATTGCAAAGTGCAGGGGAGATTTGAGCCGCACTAGCCTAGTGTTCATTTTAGTTTGAGTCACGTTTTAGTCATCTGAAATGTTTTAGTTTGAGTCACGTTTTAGTCATCTGAAATGTTTCTCTCTGTCCACACGACAACGGCTAAACGTTAAAGGTTAAACGGTAAAACTCCGTTTACCGTGTCCACACGGGAACACATAGCCGGAGTTTTTAAAAATCTACACTGTGGCAGGAGTTTTCCAAAAGATGCGTTTACATGGAGCAAAAACGCGTTTGCGTGTGGACGAACCCCCCAAAACGCATATAAAAAGCTACGTTTATGAAAATACCCGTGTACGTGTGGACGAAGCCTAAATCTACAGTTGATTTAGTCGACTAAAATGTATGTTGGCGGTGCCTTGATGGCGTCGTAATGGCTGATTTTACGCTTGGTCGCATGCTGAAAATAGCAGATCTACAAGCTCACCGACGCACTGTGAGCTTGTAGATTGTAGCAACACCCGAGCGCAACCAAACATAAAATGACTTGTCTTTTAGTTCTACTGGATCTCTTCTCCACTCTAAGTCCCTCACTAACATTTTAGTCTAGTTTGTATTTGTTGACGAGATTGTCAATATATTTAGTCATCGTAGCTTAGTTTTATTTAGTTTTTTTCCCCGTTTTATTCATGCCTCCATGCCTTATTCTATGTCTCCATGGTTTATACGCACATGCTTTATACATGCACATGTTTCTTTGCATATACCTGCTGTGCCGTACTTTTCACATGTGTGTACGCCATCATCTCTCAGTATGAAAGATGGACATTCTTTTAACACATGAGGCACCGTGTGATCCACTCTGTGGTCTTGACCGGTGGCTCTCATGCCCGTGGTCCGGGGACCACCAGTGGTCACAGTAACAAAACCGAAATCATCATCTTTGGACCACCACCCCACCTCACCTGTCAACACCCTGGGCCCCCTCACCTCCAATATCCACAAATATCCACAAAAAAAGCTCAAAAAATCAAACCATATCTCCCCCTCAAACAATTTTAATTAGTGATCCATGCCTTGATCTCATCTAGGACTGACTACTGTAATGCACTATATCAGGGGTCTTCAACGTTTTCAGGCCAAGGACCCCCTAGCTGAGAGAGAGAGTAGTAGAAGCAGGGAGCCCCTCTGTATTGTATAAAAAATGTGTTTCAGATTGAACTGTTTTTGTTTACTTGGTCTGCTCCTTTTTTCCCTCTACACCAAACACCTCTTTGCCAAAAAATAGCAGATCTACAAGCTCACAACGCGAGCTTGTAGATCTGCTATTTTTTGGCTAAAGTTCTCCTAAGAAAAGGGATGCTAGGCAGGGCTGGATTAGCCATTGGGCCGCCGGGGCCGTGGCCCCAGGGCCCTGGGCTCTTAGGGGCCCTTCGATGGAACTGGACCGAGCGGCCATTTAATGTTTTACTAAAATTAAATGTATAGGTTAATCAAATATCAAATGTGTGTGTGGGCCCCTCCTCTGTATTTACAGCAGTGATTCTCATTGGGTTTGAGGCCCTTCAAGGGCTCCTGGGCTCCAAGGGCTCCTGGGGCCCTTCCATATATGATGGAATATGATTAAGGATTTCATATCATACACACCATACCTGTAACTTTCACTAGCCCCCCAAAAAGAAAAATTGAAATTGAAATTGATTAACCCTCTTGCGGGGGTTAATCCGTCCCTGATGCTAGGGTTCAAGTGGTTAAGGTAAAAAAAAGAAAATCACATCACACAAAGATTTGGCGGACCCCCTGTAGTAACTCTGAGGACCCCCTAGGGGTCCCGGACCCCCTGTTGAAGACCCCTGCACTATATTATGGCATCGACCTCTCCCTACTCAGGCGTTTGCAGCTAGTCCAAAACGCTGCTGCTCGCCTTCTCACATGGTATCAAAAAATATGACCATGTCACCCCAGTGTTGGCCTCCCTCCACTGGCTCCCGGTGAAATACAGAATTGATTTTAAATTTCTATTATTTGCTTTTAAATTCATCAATGGTCTGCCCCCCCCCCCCCCATATATGGCTGAACTTCTAACTCCCCATAACCCACCCAGAGCACTAAGGTCTGCTGACCAGTCGCTGTTGACTGTGCCATCAAACCTAACCCTTAAAAACCAGAGGTGATCGCTCTTTTGCGGTGGCAGCCCCACAGCTGTGGAACAATCTCCCCCTCCACGTCAGATCTGCTCAGTCCATCCAGATCTTTAAGACCTTACTTAAAACTCACCTCTTCTCTCTGGCCTTTAACCACATCTAATCCTTATTTAATCGTTTCCCTACCCTCTGTATAAATCTAATTATACAACATACAACATGCTATGCGTTTTACACTTCATTATGTGTTTTTGTTTGTTTGTTCTTTTTTGATTTGATGTATTTTTTCTTTCTTTTTTCTGCTTTTACCTGTGCAGCACTTTGGTCAACTAAGGTTGTGTAAAACATGTGCTATATAAATACAATTTTGATTGATTGATTTGAGTGGTCCTTGAGGGGGTTCCAGGTGGTCCCCAGCTAAATGATGGAGAGTTGGTAACCAAAAATAAAATAATGGTTAAACTTAATGGGTTAACATGATTATTAGGGCTGTGAATCTTCTGTTATCTCACAACCCCTAATGATCATGTGAAAGTCCCTGACTCTCTCTCTCTCTCTCTCTATACAGGCGGTGGGCTTTCTGCTGTGGATTATCTGCTGGGCAGATGTTTTCTATTCTTTCTGGGAAAGAAGCCGACCCCACAGCACTCCTGCTCCAGTCTACCTGGTCAGCCCCACCGTGCTGGGAGTCACCATGGTGAGAGAGGCTTAATAATCCATCACAGGGTGTTCCTGAGGAAGCCCGTCTCTGTGTTCATCACAGCCCAGGAGTTCACTGTCAGCAAATAAACAAAGGATGGGATGGGAGGGGGAGGTACAGGGAAATGTCACATGGTGGTCTCTGCTCTCTACGGCGGTCACTAGCCTGAGACTCACACCGAGGCCGTTAGAAAAACATCTCTCTAGATGTTTAGTAACATGATTAAAACCTTCATGTTGTTCACACAATGAATATAAATATACCACGTTTTTGTTTAAAGGACGACTTCACCGCTTTTCAACATATCTTCATATAATAGGTCCTCATTAATGCTCATGATAAAATGATTAAAAAAAAATCTACTTGGTCTGTGTCTCATAGGAGGGCTGTGGACAGTCCAGAAACCCGTCTACCAGTGACATCATCGTTAGGCAGGATTTTTTTTTTCCAAAAAGATTACAATTTTTTTTATTCAGATTTTTATTAAGGCGAGAACAATGGGATCTATTGTTGCATTGCAACTTTCCAGGAATACAAAGCCTGCAGTTTCTATTAGCTTGGATTCCCCATCGATGATGTCACTGGTAGACGGGTTTCTGAACTGTCCACAGCCCTCCTCTGAGACACAGACTGATTAGAACAAAATGGTACCATTTTATCATGAGCATTAGTGAGGACCTATTATATGAAGATAGGTTGAAAAGTGGTGAAGTCGTCCTTTAATTAAAATGCGGAAAAAACTGACAATATCATTTTTTTTAAAGAACACATGGTTCTCTGTGACCTCATGAATGAACACATGGTTCTCTGTGACCTCATGCATGAACACATGGTTCTCTATGACCTCATGAATGAACACATGGTTCTCTATGACCTCATGAATGAACACATGGTTCTCTATGACCTCATGAATGAACACATGGTTCTCTGTGACCTCATGAATGAACACATGGTTCTCTATGACCTCATGAATGAACACATGGTTCTCTATGACCTCATGAATGAACACATGGTTCTCTATGACCTCATGAATGAACACATGGTTCTCTATGACCTCATGAATGAACGCATGGTTCTCTATGACCTCATGAATGAACACATGGTTCTCTATGACCTCATGAATGAACGCATGGTTCTCTATGACCTCATGAATGAACACATGGTTCTCTGTGACCTCATGAATGAACACATAGTTCTCTATGACCTCATGAATGAACACATGGTTCTCTATGACCTCATGAATGAACACATAGTTCTCTATGACCTCATGAATGAACACATGGTTCTCTATGACCTCATGAATGAACACATGGTTCTCTATGACCTCATGAATGAACACATGGTTCTCTATGACCTCATGCATGAACACATAGTTCTCTATGACCTCATGAATGAACACATGGTTCTCTATGACCTCATGAATGAACACATGGTTCTCTATGACCTCATGAATGAACACATGGTTCTCTATGACCTCATGCACACCGGCTCCCATTTTGCCGTGTGGCAAAGCGTTGTGAGCTTGTAGATCAGCTATTTTCAGAGCGCAACACCCGAGCACAACCAAACATATACTTGTCTTTTAGTTCTACTGGATCTCTTCTCCACTAGATCCATCACTAACATTTGAGTCTAGTTTTTATTTGTTGACCAAATTGTCAATATATTTAGTCTTAGTTTCAGTCGTCATACAGTAGCTTAGCTTTGATTTAGTCTTGATTTAGTCTTGATTTAGTTTTGATTTAGTTTTGATTTAGTTTTAGTCAGTGAAAAAAGGTAGTCGACCAACATTTTTTGTCATAGTTTTAGTCGACAAAATCAACACTGCTGGCCTACTACCCCTGGATGCAACTCTTCTCTCCTAATGTTTAATGGGCCGGTGCAGCCTGCGTAACGTGTGTGTTTATTCTGTAGGTCCTGCATCAGGAGCGTTGTTTGGCTTAGTGTCGGATTAAATACTTTGAATGTTGACTTACTGTATAATGGTACTTGAGATAGGAGTTAAAGCATTATGGCTCGTAAGCGGTGAGGACATTGCTTCACGGTGCGACGCGCTAAACCTGAGGCAGCGGCTTTCACATGATAAATGTACGCTGGGTTGTGTGTCCTGTGTGTGTGTGTGTGTGTGTGTGTGTGTGTGTGTGTGTGTGTGTGTGTGTGTGTGTGTGTGTGTGTGTGTGTGTGTGTGTGTGTGTGTGTGTGTGTGTGTGTGTGTGTGTGTGTGTGTGTGTGTGTGTGTGTGTGTGTGTGTGTGTGTGTTGCAGACAGGGTGCGATTTGTCGTGCGGAAAAAAACTGACAATATCATTTTTTTAAAGAACACATGGTTCTTCCAATTTGCCGTGCGGCAAGTGGCTATGGTGATGCGTTTTTGTTTCAATGGAACCCAGTTCGATTCGTGCGTCTTTTCGCATGCGGTAAAAACTGATAGACTAATCACACCCTGTGTCTGCAAAGACCTTTATAGTTGTTATGTTTATTTTACTGCAGTGTAAATGGTAAGACTATTTGAGATAGACCTTATGTGTGTTTGTTAAAGAGACTTTTCTTCTATTGTATGAGTCACCCCCTGGAGACTTTAATTCATGGATATTTTTTTAGTTTTTCTCTCATTCCTAAGACAATAATTTGATGACCAGCGGACCAGTAGGAGACGCAAACATATCCATGAATTCAAGTCTCCATGGGGTGACTAATCGATAGATTTTTTTTGGGGGGTGAACTATCCCTTTAAGCTGTATGATTCTCAGTTTTAACCACATTAACCCTGTCACAAAAAAAAAAAACACATTTTATTTTAATTAGCAACAATACCAGATTCTGTATATAAGATATATATCACATTGCATCACATACAGTAATGACACAGTGAGAGGTTGTAGACCGGCTATGTTGTGTTATTTGTCATACGATGAAGTATCAATTAATACAAATCAATAATTGTGTGTGTGTGTGTGTGTGTGTGTGTGTGTGTGTGTGTGTGCGTGTGCGTGTGTGTCTGTGCGTGTGTGCGTGTGCGTGTGTGTCAGCTGGCGGCCACTCTGCTGACCCAGTATGAGAGGATGAAGGGGGTCCAGTCTTCGGGGCCCATGCTGGGCTTCTGGCTCCTGGCTCTGGTCTGTGCCTCCGTCACCTTCAGGTCCAAGATCATCCAGGCTCTGGACCAGGTGAGACCCGTCTGTCTGTCTGTCTGTCTGTCTGTCTGTCACTGTGCTTTGTCCTGTTTAAACCCATTGAGACCTGAAGCCCATTCTACACGTCCCCTAAATCCCAACAGTTTTCTGAAAAACGTATGTTTCTATATCAGTGGTGCTCAATCTTTTTCATGTCAAGGACCCCCAAAATTGTATGTATTTGGCCGCGGACCCCCATCAAAATATTTTGTTCCAGGGACCCCCCAGAAGCAAAGATTTGAGTTAAAAATGTTCGCTTTAAAATTTTATATATTTCAAAGATTTGCACACATTTTCACGATTTTTCGAAAATAGCAGATCTACAAGCTCGTCGCGCGGCACTCGGTGCCGCGCTATGAGCTTGTAGATCTGCTATTTTTGAATAGCCAAAAGTGTAAAATAATTATTTTTAGCTCAAATCTAAAAATGACACAGTTCCAGGTCTTAATGGGTTAAAGGGTTTATGTGTACTGTAGTGTTGGGACGATATGAAAAGGACATATCACGCTTATGAAGTAATTGTGATTAAAGGTAGGGTAAGTGATACTTTTGGGTATTTTTTTGTTTGTTGTTTGTTAAAAAGGTTAAAGTACTTAATGGTGATAGTAATCATTGCTACAGAGTGTTTGTTCGGTCACAGGGGTCTCTCCAGCTCTTTAGTAACAGAATATATAATATATGTTCAGGTAGGTGATAACATTTAAGCCAATCAGGAGAGAGTACTGAAAATGTATTTTGTGTTTAATAAAGAGCTGGAGAGACATGACTGAACAAACACTCTATAGCAATGATTACTATCACAATATAGAGCTATTTAACACTTATTTTAACCAAAGAAAATCACTTACCCTACCTTTTAACAATATAGCGATATGCTTAAAACTTAATATGGCACTTTTGTTAAACTATTAAAAAACCCCAGTATCCTTATTCTAAGGGGAACGTTCGCCAAAAATAGCCGATCTACAAGCTCAGTAGATCGGCTATTTTTGTCGAATGGATTTGTGTAGAGTGAAATAAGAGTGTACCAAATGCTCTCTTATCAGATCTGTTTTATATAAGTATAGAGGGTTTAAGTGGTGCTGAATTTGCAGCTCAACAAAAGCTAATTCATCACACAACTCTCTTATGTTCCCTCTCACAAGATGTAACAATAACAGAACCTTGAACCATGGACCTTGACGGTGGTATGGTCCTTTCAGTGGTTGTTGTTCATCTGGTGTACGGGTACATACGGTTCTGTTATTGTTACATCTTGTGAGAGGGAACATAAGAGAGTTGTGCTCTCTGTCATTCAGTGGTCCTCACTCAATCTGCTCAAATTGTCCTTGGCCTCTTGTAATGGTTTGTCACAGTGAAGTGAACATCCTTAGTGAAGCTGCAACCTCCAAAGATCCAGTTAAACCAATCCCTGGTACATTGGACTGTCAGCCCCCGGCTGAGAAAAGGAAGACTTTGTCGCCACGTTCACATTTTTAATTTCCCATTTGGTCGAGTGGCATGATCTATAAATTAGGCTGAACTCTCTCTAGTCTGTCAAGTTTTGTATTGTCAGCTAAGGAGAGTAGCTAAAGAGAGTAATGCCAACAGGAGAAGACTCCCACACTCCTTACATTGCGCATTGAACATTTCAATGTGCAATGTTTCGTTGTGAGATAGCGCATCGTTCTAGGTTGAAGGTTTCTTTTTTGTTACATCTTGTGTACAAATACATAAAGAGTGAATTTATTTTGTTCTGTTCTGCTTGTGTTAGTTATATTGTATATTATGCTCTACCACAGTGGTTCTCAACCAGTGGGTCGGGATCCCCAGGGGGGTCCCCACATCATTTTTGGGGGTCCCCAGATGACAGTGAAGGACTTTTTAATACCTGAAAGGAGAAAAACAAAGCAAACACAGCACAAACACAACACAGCGTTGTGAGCTTGTAGATCAGCTATTTTCACAATATTTATCTGTGGAACAGAGTCAAACTAAATGTAATGCCTCAACTCCTACAATTCCAAGTGCTTGTCAGGGTGGGGGGTCCCCAGTTCAAATATGATTATTTTGAGGGGTCCCCAGTTCAAATATGATTATTTTGAGGGGTCTCCAGTTTAGGGTGACCACCTTCAAACAGACCCATTGAGGGACAGACGTACCCGTTCCGCGGGACATCGCGGGACACATGCACGATCCTCATGCACGCGCGCGCAGCGCGCGTGCATGAGGATCTCCCGTTCGCGCGCGCAAAGCGCGCGCGCGATTTTTTTGCGCGGTTCTGGGCGGATTGGGTTCGTTTTTGGTTTCTTTATTTCGGTTTTTGGGTTAAGATTAGGGTTAGGTTAGGGTTATGTTATTTAATTCTTATTTTTGCCTGATTTTACCGATTTATTATCCAAAAAAAAAAAAATCGTTTTTTCTTTTTTTTTCATATCTTTGATTTTCGGGACATTGCTCTGCTTGTGCGGGACGCGGGACAGAGGGTCCAATTTCGGGACTGTCCCACGAATTTCGGGACGGGTGGTCACCCTACTCCAGTTCAAATATGATTATTTTGAGGGGTCCCCAGTTCAAATATGATTATTTTGAGGGGTCTCCAGTTCAAATATGATTATTTTGAGGGGTCCCCAGTTCAAATATGATTATATTGGGGGTCCCCAGTTCAAATATGATTATATTGGGGGTCCCCAGTTCAAATATGATTATATTGGGGGTCCCCAGCTCAAATATGATTATTTTGAGGGGTCCCCAGTTCAAATATGATTATTTTGGGGGGTCACAGCCTGAAAAGGTTGAGAATCACTGCTCTACCATACAGACACACACACACACACACACACACACACACACACACACACACACACACACACACACACACACACACACTCACACTCACACTCACACACAGTAATGGATTCGTATAACAAGCATGATGTGTTGTGTGTGTGTGTGTGTGTGTGTGTGTGTGTGTTTCCCAGCCCTCAGATGTGTGTGTGTGGCGGTACACCACCTTCTATGTGTACTACGCTCTGCTGCTCATCCAGACCATCCTGTCCTGTCTGTCTGACCGGCCCCCGCTGTTCTGTCAGGCCGTCAAAGACCAGGTGAGACCCTTACTGACCCTTCATCATCACCACTACGTGGTACCTCTGTCTCCCTGCCTCTCTGGAAGATCAATGACTAAGGGCAGGTACACACTGTAGGACTTTTAAAGTGGTCGGGGATTCATCTGATCGTTAAGCATTGCACACTACAGCAGTTTATTTATTGAAATGGGCTGTCATATATCATATATCATTGTGGTTTTAACATCCCCGACCAGGGATTACACACTGTAGGATAGTTCACTAGGATGCTGTCTAGAGTCAGACCCGATACATACATTTCTCTCTCTCTCTCTTTATACTTTGCAGATTAGCAAAATAGCAGATCTACAAGCTCGTAGCACGGCAGAGTGCTGCGCTATGAGCTTGTATATCTGCAATTTTTGAAAAATCTTTAAAAAAAAAAATGTGTGCACATCTTTGAATATGTATTTTCAAAGCGAACATTTTAACTCAAATCTTTACGCCTGGGGGGGGTCCCTGGAACAACATATTTTTGAGATGAGAGTCGGCCGCCACATACATATCATTTGGGGGGTCCTTGACATGAAAAAGTTTGAGAATCTCTGATTATAGCGACACAAGTTTTTTCAAAAAAAAAAAGTCATGATAAAAATAAATAAATAGCAGATCTACAAGCTCATAGCGCGGCACTCTATGCTATTTTTGAATAGCCCAAAGTATAAAATAATGGTTGTGTAGGTTGCCTTGTGTATCCATGGTGACCACAGATCTCCACCTACTGAATACATGAAATCTAAATGAATCGATTGTCATTGAATCTTCAAACTCATGTCGTGAGCATTGTAGATCTGCTATTTTGGCTCTGTGTCATATGACAGAGTATATCTAGGTCACATATGGTTGAAGGAGTGTTGTCTGCTGTTTGACGTTTCATGTAATTGACTTCCACATTGTGCAGAGAGCTCTGCCTCACTTTTGTCCTTTTTTTTTTTCATTTCTGCCCTTTTTTTCCATTGTTACTTCCTCCTTACGCAATCACACACAAATCTGTTTCTTATTGTGTGTATGGTGTTGCTGTCAGGCAGAAACCTTGTATCTCCATTATGTCATCTTTGTCTCCGCCAGGCCGAAAGGCATGGCGAGAGAGTATGTTTTACCCCCTGTCCGTCCATCCGTGTGGCCGTCCGTCCGTCCGTGTGTTCTGTCCGTCCGTTAGCAGCTAATCTCTGGCACCGTTGGCCCGGTCGCTGTGAAACTGTGCACACACACTCCCTGGATGCCAATTCAGAACCTATGCCCCAAAATTTTCACATGGGCCACCAGGAGGCCGATTTGTGCAAAACCCATTTTTTGATATTACTCCTACAGATTTAATCCAAACGTCATGCAAATCGGTACACAGTATCTCTATAGTCATGTGATCAACACGGATCTATCCCATTTTCCAGATTCCATCCTCATTGGCTAAGGTTGGCTTCCAAAGTTTGCAGGATTGGTCCGTTTTGAACAAAATGCCTCAAATCATGAACGCACCGTGGGTGAAATTTCACACCAAGAAACACATCAGGCCAAGGAAGAAATGCCACCCTTTTACCATTGGCCTGTTATAGCGCCACCAGCAGGTCTAATTTAGCAAAACACATTTTTGGAACAAAATGTCTCAAATCATGAATGCAGTGTCTGATTGCCGTGAACGACCTAAGAAGAAATGGCAGCCTTTTCACATTGGCCTATTATAGCGCCACCAGGAGGCCACAATAACCTACCTGACCTGGCGAAGACCTGTGCTCCGAGGAGCACTTTTTCTAGTTTTATTATATACTTGTTGTGCACAAGTAGCGGAAAATAGCCGATCTACAAGTAGATCATCTATTTTAGTTATTTAAAAAAACATATTGAAGGCAAAAGTGAAAGTGGTTAACCCATTCAATCCGGGAACGCATCTGTGTCGTTTTACATTTTAGCTATAAGCATTATTTTATATATTTTGTTTAAATTTCTGAGCTTATAGATCTGCTATTTATTTTTTAATCGTGGAAATGTTTTGCAAATCTTTGAATATATATATTTTTAAAGCAAACATGAAATGGCTGAAATGTATAGGGCTGAAGTGGTTAATGTATGTTTTGTAATAATAATCAAAGCCTTCAAAGTAACTAGTAACTAAAGTTTTCAAATAGTAAAAGCACAATATTTGCCTCTGAGATGTAGTGGAGTAGAAGTAAAAGTACTGAAAATTTGAAATACTCCAGTAAAGGGGCGGCAGTGGCTCAGGGCGGCCGGATGGGAACCGTCAACCGTGAGGTTTCCAGTTCGATCCCGGCCTCCCCCAGAGTCAGTGTCTAAGTGTCCTTGAGCAAGACACTGAACCCCTATTGCTCCTGATGAGCAGGTTGGTGCCTTGCATGGTTTCCTCCTCCATCTGTGTATGAATGTGTGTGTGAATGTGTGTGTGAATATGTGTGTGAATGTGTGTGTGAATGTGTGTATGCATGTGTGTGTGTGAATGGGTGAATGTAATGCACAATCTATGTAAAGCGCTTTGGATAAAAGTGCTATATAAATGTACCATTCACCATTTTTTATTTAACCCATTAAGACCACAAATCCCAACAGTATTCTGAAAAACGTATGTTTCTATATCAGTGGTTCTCAAACGTTTTCATGTCCCCCAAAATGATATGTATTTGGCCACGGACCCCCCATCTCAAAATATGTTGTTCCAGGGACCCCCCCAGAAGCAAAGATTTGAGTCAAAAATGTTGGCTTTAAAAGAATATAAATATATTAATTTGCACACATTTTCAAGATTTTTCAAAAATAGCAGATTTACAAGCTCATAGCACGGCACTCGGTGCCGTGCTATGAGCTTGTAAATCTGCTATTTTTGAATAGCCAAAGTATAAAATCATGCTTTTTAGCTCAAATCAAAAAATGACACACATGCGTTCCAGGTCTTAATGGGTTAAAGTAAATATACCTCAACATTTTACTTGAGTACAGTACTTGAGTAAATGCACTTAGTTACTTACCACCACTGGAAATAGGCCTCAGTCATTCATTCAGTGATTGAAAGTGCTTTTCTTTCCTCTAAAGTGTGCTTATCAGTTGCTTATGACTATATCCTTTGAGTTGAGTTGAGTTTGGGCAGTTTTTCTTGGACGGCGGAGCGAGGTTTATTTAAGCACATCGTCCACACAGCTGAGGGATAACAGTGTGTTTGTTTGTGTGTGTTGTGCCTGCGGGGGGGGGGGGGAGCCCTGCGGTGTGTTGTTTCATGTGCCTGTCGGAGTAGGTTTTGTTAACAGCGGGATTCCTCACATAACTTCTCCTCCTCTCACAGTCAGCGGTATTATCAACATCAGCAACTGGACACAAAAGAAAGCCCCAGTACACCGCCATTATTACCACCACAACGATGTATTTAAATAGAGACCATTAGGTTAAAGGCTCGGTCCACCAAACTATGGTTGTGTGCTGTTAAGCCTTTGAGACCGGGAACGCATCTGTGTGTCATTTTAAGATTTCTTTGGCTATTCAAAAAAAATAGCAGATCTACAAGCTCATAGCGCGGCACCGAGTGCCGGCGGACGGACCCCCATCTCAAAATATGTTGTTCCAGGGACCCCCAGAAGCAAAGATTTGAGTTAGAAATGTTCGCTTTCAAAAATGAATATCAAAGATTTGCACACATTTTCATGATTTTTCAAATAGCGTGGCACCGAGTGCCACGCTATTTGCTTCTGGTATTCCATGGAACAAAATATTTTACAAATGTTCGCTTTAAAAATATATATATGTATTTAAAAACTTGCACAAATTGTCACAATACAAAAGAAAAATAGCAGATCTACAAGCTCATGAACTTGTACACCTGCTATTTTTTTGAATTGCCAAAGAAATATAAAAATGACACAGATTCTTTCCCGCTCTAATGGGTTAAGGACCCTCCCATGCCACAGCTACAACCAGTTGCTCTATCGCTATAGCACCATGTTGTTTCCTTCCGCCTTCGACTCACCCGATTGGACAGAGCGAGGGGGGGTAAAGCAGCATAGAGCACATAAACGCAAGATGTGTGCGACACGCGGAAAGATGCGCAAGACCATCAAACCGCGGCAGTGGCTCAGGGGTAGAGAGGCCGGGTAGAGTGAACTGGAAACCGCAAGGGTCTCCCAGTTCGATCCCAGAGGCTGGGTTAGTGTGGAAGTGTCCTTGAGCAAGACACTGAACCCCTAATTGCTCCCGATGAGCAGGTTGGTGCCTTGCATGGTTTCCTCCTCCATCGGTGTGTGAATGTGCGTGTGAATGGGTGAATGTAAAGCGCTTTGGATAAATGCACCATTTACCAAACCACGCAAGTCTCATTGAAAAAGGCAGATAGCCCCATAGGTAGAACAAAAGTGCGATGTGACCGTGCCCTAAAGGAATAGTTCACCTAGAACATTGATTTTGACAGCAAATTTTGATTTAGTTTTATAGTTTTGTCATAGTTTTTTTAATAAAATTCCATTTAGTTTTATTCATATTTTAGTCATCTGAAATGTTTTACTGTTTGTCTAGTTTTAGTCGACTAAATATCATAAGATTTTAGTCGACTAAATCTACAGTAAAATGTATGTTGGCGGTGCCTTGATGGCGTCGTAATGGCAGATTTTACATTTGGTTGCATGCTGAAAATAGCCGATCTACAAGCTCACAGCACGTCGCAGCGCTACTTGAAAATCTAAGATAAACTGAAAAATCTCTGGCACTGGGACCACATAACCAGAAATAATTATGGCACTCAATGCAGCCTGCGTAACGTGTGTGTTTATTCTGTAGGTCCTGCATCAAGAGCGTTGTTTGGCTTAGTGTCAGATTAAATACTTTGAATGTTGACTTACTGTATAATGGTACTTGAGATAGGAGTTAAAGCATTATGGCTCGTAAGCGGTGAGGACATTGCTTCACGGTGCGACGCGCTAAACCTGAGGCAGCGGCTTTCACATGATAAATGTACGCTGGGTTGTGTGTCCTGTGTTGTGTGTGTGCGTGTGTGTGTGTGTGTGTGTGTGTGTGTGTGTGTGTGTGTGTGTGTGTGTATGTGTGTGGCGTGTGTGTTCTGTGTGTGGGTTCAGAGACCTTAATCATATACATACTGTACTTCACACCAGTGGTTCTCAAACTTTTTCATGTCAAGGACCCCCAAAATGATATGTATTTGTCCGCGGACCCCCATCTAAAAACATTTTGTTACAGGGACCCCCAGAAGCAAAGATTTGAGTTACAAATGTTCGCTTAAAAAATATATATATTCAAAGATTTGCACAAATTTTCAAGATTTTTCAAAAATAGCAGATCTACAAGCTCATAGCGCGGCACTTGGTGCCGCGCTATGAGCTTGTAGATCTGCTATTTTTGAATAGCCAAAGTATAAAAGGTCATAATTATTCTGATGCTATATTTACACATTTTGCTGGGTACCCCCTGGAACACACTCAAGTACCCCTGGGGGTCCCCGGACCCCACTTTGAGAACCAATGCTTCACACGCAGAGTTAACTTATCAGCCACGTAATCCAGACATGATAGATTGATTGAATACTTTATTAGTCATAAATGTAAACAGCAGGTGGTACGGTCAGACATTAAAACTAAAAAGAGAGTCTTGTTTCCATGGTGGCCCTATGTGGGGATGCACCGATATGGTGATAATTCTTGGCCAGTACCGATACCGATGTTTAAAATAACAATTTAGCCGATACATACCGATACTGATACCGATATCTATTTATTTAGTTTTTGATGTCATTAATTCCCCCCTTTGTGTGCCAGGGAAACAAATACATATTCATTATAAGAAATAACTGTTCAGAATCCACAGCTTGGTAGGCTGCAGATAACCAACACACCAACACACAACATACACAATGTATGCTTATCAATAACAGATAAATATCGGCTACTGCCATCGGTTAATGTCAGCTTTATTTTCCGATACCGATATTGACCGATAACGGCAAGCATCGGCCGTTAACGATATGTGGCCGCCCGGTACATCCCTAGTCCTATGTATTCAATGCATCAACATAACATAAACAATGTGGTTATTGTTACTACTTGTACTGTATCTCTTTCTGTCTCTCCTCTGTCTCTCCCTCTCTCTCTCTCTCCCTCTCTTCTTTCCCCCGACACGGTCGAGGCAGAAGGCCCCCCGCCCTAGAACCTAGGGTCTGCCTGACGTTTCTTCCAGTTAAGAGGGAGTTTTCCGTTGCCACTGTCGCAAAAATTGCTTGTTCAGGGTGGGATGTCGGGTCTCTTCTCTACATGTAAAGTGTCTTGAGACAACTTGTTGTGATCTGACACTTTAATAACATTGAATTGAATTGAATTGAATGTACCCAATTATACATGCCATCAAGACATACAAACACTCTATGTACAAAAGAGACATTTACCTCACCTTGTGGTCTCCTGATAGATACGTTTTCAGGAAGAAATAAACCAGTCAACCAATCAAAGTGGGGTCCGGGGACCCCCAGGGGTCTCTGAGAGTGTACAAAATGGAACCAAATGGACCCTTACGGGTCCATTTGGTTCCATTCTGTACACTCTCAGAGTTACGGTGGTCCGTGGTCTAATACAGGGGTTCTCAAAGTGAGGTCCGGGGGACCCCCCCATGGCCCTATGTATACATCAGATATTTTCAAAAAAATCTTGATTTTTTTTTTTTTTTTACATTTTTAACACTTGGAAAAATGTCCTTGGAACAAACTCTTTTTCAGACGCGGGTCCGCGGCCAAATACACATCCTTGACATGAACACGTTTGAGAACCACTGCTTCTAGTGGATGGTGTTTCAGGGCGTGTCACATCGTGGTGTTCACAGCAGTAGAATGAGAACCTTCCCACTAAAACTGTATCTTCTTGTTTTTGTGATGTTTTCCAGAATCCATGTCCTGAGTTCGGTGCTTCGTTCCTGTCCAAGATCACCTTCTGGTGGATCACCAGGTACACAGACCTCCTACCAGATGAGACACAGGCCATAGACCTTTGTTATTTTACTTTTGACCACTGCAAACTTATTAACACATCGGGTGCCAGCATTTTATAAAAACAGATTACGTTCGGTGCCGAAATCTCACCGTTGAGCTGCGCAGCGTTGTTTAAGCTGCAGACCCCACAACGTGCATTCCATGAGAAAAAAAAGCATGTCTCCATTTTGCCCGATGGTACTGGCTAACGCCTGGAACGATAACATCGCTCACGCGAGTAACAACGGCCGAGCGATCGTGCATACAAAATGAGTCGTTTTCCCCAGCGTAAAAAGTTTCGGAGTTACAGGGGTTTTAGAGAAGGAAATAGAGCGGAAGCGGATGTGCGCCATGTTTTTTGACACGATGATGCATCTGGCCCATCCTTGTCAGATGCACCGTGGGTGATCCCAGGGCTGCTCCAGCCCCTCCCGTATGGAAAAAAACGAAAAAAACAAAAAGACACCAAACACGGTTCGGACCGTGTTCTGCACCCGATGTGTTAACAGTGGTGTAAAGTAACTAAGTGCATTTACTCAGTACTGTACTTAAGTACAATTTTGAGGTGTGTTTTACTTTAGTAGAGTATTTCCAAATTTCTGTACTTTTACTTCTACTCCACTACATCTCAGAGGTAAATATTGAACTTTTACTCCACTACGTTTATTTGAACACTTTAGTTGCTAGTTACTTTGTAGATTTAGATTATTATTTATCACAAAACATACATTGACCCCTTCAGCCATACATTTCAGCCATTTGAAAATAGCAGATCTACAAGCTCACAATGCGTCCCGATGCGACACATTGTGAGCTTGTAGATCGGCTATTTTCAAAATATTTTTACACATTTGAAAACTTGAAATGGGACATTCTGCCTAACGAGTACTTTTACTTGTAGCACGTTAAGTCCATTTTGATGCCAATACTTTTGTACTTTTACTCAAGTACATTTTGAATTCCGGACTTTTATTTCTATAATGCAGTACTGATAGTATTGCCTAAATTGGTGTGTGTGTGTGTGTGTGTGTGTGTGTGTGTGCGTGCGTGCGTGTATCAGAATGATGATGACGGGATACAAGCGCCCCCTTGAGGAGAAGGACCTGTGGTCCCTGAACCCAGACGACTGCTCCCAGAAGGTGGTCCCCACCCTGGTGCGGCGCTGGAACCACGAGTGCCAAAAGGTCAAAAGGTCAGGAGGTCAGGGCACCCACAGGGATTGGGTCACGAGGAGGAGAGCGTGTCAGAGTCAGACGGTGTTGATTTCGTCGACTAAAACTATGACGAAAAATGTTGGTCGACTACCTTTTTACACTGACTAAAACTAAGCAAAAACTAAGCTATGATGACTAAGACTAAGACTAAATATATTGACAATTTCGTCAACAACTAAAAACTAGACTAAAATGTCAGTGAGGGATCTAGTGGAGAAGAGATCCAGTAGAACTAAAAGACAAGTAGTTTTATGTTTGGTTGAGCTCGGATGTTGCGCTCTGACAATAGCAGATCTACAAGCTCACAACGCGTCGCGCTGCGACGCGTTGTGAGCTTGTAGATCTGCTATTTTCAGCATGCAACCAAGTGTAAAATCAGCCATTACGACGACATCAAGGCACCGCCAACATACTTTTTGCCGTAGATTTAGTCGACTATAATCTTATGATATTTAGTCGACTAAAACATTTCAGAAAATTTGAATAAAATTAAATGGAATTTTATTCAAGACTATGATTAAAACTAAATCAAAATTTGCTGTCAAAATCAACACTGGTGTCAGAGACATGGGTGGCGGGGGGCTTTTGCAATTTGCAGGGGTAGAAGTTTTTATACTGTTCCATGAATTAGTTACTTTAGAAAAGATGGGGACACACTCTGATTTCAGCTGCATTTTGAGATTTCAGGAGTGGTTCTTGTCTTCTACCGTGCAGTGTTGATTTTGATAAAGTTCTGTTTAGTGTTAGTCATATTTTAGTCACCTGAAATGTTTTACTTTTAGTCCAGTTTTAGTCGACTGGATGTCATGAGATTATAGTCGACTAAATCTGCAGTTGATTTAGTCGACTAAAATGTATTTCTGGCGGTGCCATCGAAATAGCAGATTTTCACTTACCTGCATGCCGAGAATAGCCGATCTACAAGCTCACAACGCGACGCGAAGCTTGTAGATCGGCTATTTTAATAAACAGAAAATACATTTTCAGGTAGGTGACAACATTTCAGCCAATCAGGAGAGAGTACAATCAGGGGATTGGCCGGCCGTGGTTGGCCATGGTTGGAGACACTCATCTTTGCTTTGCTAGCAGCATACACATTGATTGATTGATTGGTTTAATACTTTAATTAACAACGGTACAGGAAGTACAGTTAAAGGTAATGCTAAAAAGACACAAAATGCCCGTTGTACTCAATTCATCAGTTTCTGTGAGCCTACAACCATCTTATCACCGCCCTGTCCTTGACCCCCCCCCCCCCCCCCCCCAGGCCAGACGAGAAGCTGCTCTACTCCCCCAAGAGGACGTCGTCTCGCGGGGAGAAGAGGGAGAAGGAGGAGCGTCCCGTGGAGGAGGCAGAGATCCTCATAGTGAAGAAACCCCAGAAGACCAGAGAGCCCTCTCTGTTCTGGGCCCTCTGCTTGACCTTTGGCCCCTACTTCCTCATCTCCTCCCTCTACAAGTTCATCCAGGACATCCTGATGTTCGTCGGCCCCGAGATCCTCAGGTTAGACTAGAGCCTTTCCTCTGTTGTTCTCCTCTTAGAGATCCTCAGGTTAGACTAGAGCCTTTCCTCTGTTGTTCTCCTCTTAGAGATCCTCAGGTTAGAGCCTTTTCCTCTGTTGTTCTCCTCTTAGAGATCCTCAGGTTAGAGCCTTTCCTCTGTTGTTCTCCTCTTAGAGATCCTCAGGTTAGAGCCTTTTCCTCTGTTGTTCTCCTCTTAGAGATCCTCAGGTTAGAGCCTTTCCTCTGTTGTTCTCCTCTTAGAGATCCTCAGGTTAGAGCCTTTCCTCTGTTGTTCTCCTCTTAGAGATCCTCAGGTTAGAGCCTTTCCTCTGTTGTTCTCCTCTTAGAGATCCTCAGGTTAGAGCCTTTCCTCTGTTGTTCTCCTCTTAGAGATCCTCAGGTTAGAGCCTTTCCTCTGTTGTTCTCCTCTTAGAGATCCTCAGGTTAGAGCCTTTCCTCTGTTGTTCTCCTCTTAGAGATCCTCAGGTTAGAGCCTTTCCTCTGTTGTTCTCCTCTTAGAGATCCTCAGGTTAGAGCCTTTCCTCTGTTGTTCTCCTCTTAGAGATCCTCAGGTTAGAGCCTTTCCTCTGTTGTTCTCCTCTTAGAGATCCTCAGGTTAGAGCCTTTCCTCTGTTGTTCTCCTCTTAGAGATCCTCAGGTTAGAGCCTTTCCTCTGTTGTTCTCCTCTTAGAGATCCTCAGGTTAGAGCCTTGTCTTTATCCCTATTCCAGTGGTGAGAAAAGTACTCAATGTTGTACTAATCACATTAAGACCTGGAACGCATCTGTGTCATTTTTTCATTCGAGCTAAAAAAAAGCATTATTTTACGCTTTGGCTATTCAAAAATCTGAAAATGTGTGCAAATCTTTGAATATATATTGTTTTGGAACAAAATATTTTGAGATGGCGGTCGGCGGCCAAATACTTTGGGGGTTCTTGACATGAAAAAGTTTGAGCACCACGGATATAGAAACATACGTTTTTTTTTCAGAATACTGTTGGGATTTAGAAGAATTGTAGAATCGGCTTCAGGTCTTAATTGGTTAAGTAAAAGTATCATCACTGCTATCTATGAAATGGCCTGATGTTTGCAGATAAAGCGAGAAACATCGAACAGGCCTGCTTACTAATAGAACCCTGTTCCCACTTGCGTGGAACGCTGTCTGTCTTTCAGCCAGGCAGGCTGAATGAATGGGCTCTCCCCAAATCCGCTTTGCTAATAGAAGGGCATGTGGCGTGCTCTCCTAAATGCACTTTATATGTACTGAGACACAGACGCAGCCAGACACACACACACACACATTTTCATGTATATCCAGGTCCTGGTATAGCACAAAAGTGCTGTCCAGTAAACATGATTTTGTCACGGCCGCAGAGATGGTATACAGTGATACACCGCATGTGTTACGTCCGATTCTGTGACCTGCCGCCATTGCAGTGATAGGTAACCAAATGCGGTGTAACACGCGACACGTTATGTCCCACGGCTGCCTCGCGCTCGGTGGGAATGATAGCCTGAAGTCCAATAAAAAGGTGCATACACACACACACACACACACACACACACACACACACACACACACACACACACACACACACACACACACACACACACACACACACACACACACACACACACACACACACACACACACACATGTGTCTCGTATGTAACCCTAGTAACAGTAGAAGAGAGAGAGATGGTGTGTTGACTGTGCAGGCAGCTAGGATGAGCATAGTGGCTGAGTCGTGTTTGTTCCATAGTGCAGTGGCGTGCACAGACATTTTGAGGGGCAGGTGCTCAAGTAAATTATACTTTTTTTTTTGTTTACTTGGTCTGCTCTTCTTTCCCTCTACACCTATTCCTCTTTGCCAAAAATAGCCGATCTACAAGCCCACAACGCCTCGCAGCGCGAGGCGTTGTGGGCTTGTAGATCTGCTATTTTTGGCTAAAGTTCTCCTCAGAAAAGGGATGCTAGGTTTCGAGTGGTTATGGTGAAAAGAAAAATCATATCACACAAAGATTTGGCGGACCCCCTGTAGTAACTCTGAGGACCCCCTAGGGGTCCCAGACCCCCTGTTGAAGACCCCTGCTGTAAACTGAAAAAAAAGGGCACTTCTGGTCAAGAGGGCAAAGGGCAGGTGCTCTAGCACCACCTAGAGTCTATCTGTGCACGTCCCTGCCATAGTGGTTTGTTCCATAGTGGTTTGTTCCATAGTGGTTTGTTCCATAGTGGTTTGTTCCAGAGTGGTTTGTTCCATAGTGGTTTGTTCCATAGTGGTTTGTTCCATAGTGGTTTGTTCCATGCGCCGTGCGAGTCTGGCCGGCGCAGTAGAACGCTAAATAAAAACCCAAAGTATGAAGCATATCGCGTCAGTGCACTTCCGGCAACCCGTTTGCGCATGCATGTCGTCTACAGGTCTAAATGTGGGAGAAAAGTGTAAACATTCATTGATGATTAGAAGTGGAGACACATGTAAAGGTGGTAAAGTAAATGCTTCAGTCGGATAACTCACCAATAGATTGAACCAATATTTTATAATAGAATGAGAACACAAGTGTGGATGTGATGTTGTATCTTGGCGTTCAGGCTCTGCTACATCTTTCTCCCTGCTCAGCACAATTCAGACAGCCATCATTAACCATTAACACATTGGCTGCCATGGACGCAGATCTGCGTTCTTTTGCGTCCGCAGAGCGCACGCTGCCAAGAACGCAGATCTGCGTTCTTTCAAAAAAAAAATGTTTTCAAAATAAAAGTTAGTTTGTTTTTGTTTTTTGACCCAAAGACCAAGGAGATATGATTTTTCGAAGATTTAGACTCCCATCCACTTCCTTGTTAACTTAAAACTTAAAAAATATGTATCTCGGCTCCTGAGTACTTTTTTTTTCTCATTGAAAAAGTCTGGCAGTCTACTGTAGAAAAAAAAAAAAAAGATGGCAGCCAATGTGTTAAGAGCAAGGAGATAGATATACAATAACGACCCATTCTCCCATGGGGAACAGCACCAATAGCAGAGCCCACTGGTGGTGCTGGGGTGGTGGTGGGAGCAATAACTACAAAACCAGGGACACAGACAGTGGAAGGAACGCAGACTTAGGTGACCTTAAATAACCCGCCCCAATTCAGCTGATTGCCATGTCAGTGTGTGACGTATGGGTCTTGCATAACGCTATGCACACCCACATAGTAATGTGTGTGTGTGTGTGTGTGTGTAACCTCTCCAGTATATTCTGCCTGAACTAACCTCGCACGCTTACGTATCATTTGTCATGCCAGAGCCATGAGCAAGTTTTAGTGGCAAGTTTGAAGACGATTGGAAAACTGCTGTTCTATGAGCTTGTAGTCCGCATACATAATGTGCTGGCTGGGGCCTGGCTTCAATTAAGGTAGAAAGAAGATGTTGTCATCTTGTAAGAAAGCGTGCTGATTGTAAACGCTGGTATATTTTGTACCTTCCATCCATATCATATTCCCCCCCTCATGTCGGAATCAAGGGGCAAGTCTTAGATATTTACGATGAGGCCGACAAAATGGCCAGAGTGGCGCTGTTTTACCCTGCGCCGACCTGCGTTGTCAGAAAGAATTTATTTTAACGCAAGTGAATGGGTTTTTTGACAAACTTTAGACTAGATTTTCTTACTGTAATAAAAATTGTCTTTAATTCTATATGCTTCCAGTCGCTAGTTTAAAGTCTCCTTTCAATCATCAGGATGTGCGTTTTGCTAAATTATGGTCCTATTTGTTTTAAAATTGACGATAAAGTAGGCTATTCTCTAGGAGGGGGGGATGATTTGATTGACAAGCTACACAACCAATAGCATTCATTCCCCGCCCCCGCTCTTGATTGACAAGCTACCCAACCAATAATGGTCTGGTCTCATTCTGCAGGATATGACGCGATATGATGCGATATTGAAAGATGGCGGACCTACAGTCTTGGAACAATCTGCTTCATTTTCGGTCTGTAGAAAGCAGGGGAGTGGCTTTGTCCATCTCATTTATACAGTCTATGGTCAGAATGCCTGCCTTGTTATTCTGTGGATGCAAAGCGTCACTTTACCGGTATTATACCGCATGACAGTGCGTCACGACGGACTGCTTACCTTACATGAAGAGAGACGTTAGCTCTATGAACAAACTGTTTGTTTATGAGCAAAATGCTTCATTAAAACAATGTTGCTGTAAGAGATTACACCAACAACTAAGACACAAGGACCAGCTATAGCCACGGCCAAAGCAAAGCTGGCCACGGCCAAAGCAAAGCTTGGGAAACTCTGATAGCCCCACCACCACCCCTCACCACCCCCACCCCCCCTCACCCGTACTGTATCCATAAGCATCAAGGAGGTCATGTGGGGATGACTGTCACACTGCCCTCACTGGCAATTTATGGTATTTATTTATTTTTGTTATTTTATTTTTTTTACCCAGTAATGTATCGGTACTGTATTCCAGTGGATTAAGACAGTGTGGTTCTCAACCTGTGGGTTAAGGTTAACCCCAAGGGGGTCCCTAAATGATTTGGGAGGGGTCCCCAGATGACAGTGAAGGGACTATTTAAGGACCTTTTTTGTGATACCTCAAAGAAAATAAAGAAAATAAAAAGTTCCTTACTGCATCAAAAGTAATCAACAAACCACAGCCTACTATAAAAACTGGTCAAACATTGGCCAAATTGTAAATTCTATTTATCTATTTATCTATTTTCAAAATGTTTGCCTCTTTCTTATATTATAAGAAAGAGGCAAACATTTTGAAAATAGATAAATATTGTGAAAATAGCAGATCTACAAGCTCACAACGCCTCGCGTTGTGAGCTTGTAGATCTGCTATTTTCACAATATTTATCTGTGGAACCGAGTCAAACTAAATATAATGCCTCAACTCCAAGTGCTTGTCAGGTTGGGGGGGTCTCCAGTTCAAATATGATTATTTTGGGGGGTCACGGCCTGAAAAGGATGAGAACCACCGAGAGCAAGTAAGCAACAAACCCAGACAGTGGTGGTTAGGTGAGGGATGATAGAATAGAACCCAGCTTGTAGATCTGCTATTTTCGGCATGCAGCTAAGTGAAAATCAGCAATTTCGATGACATCAAGGCACCGCCAAAATATTTTTTTTGTCGACAAAATCAACTGTGTAGTTTTAGTCGACTAAAACTAGTCTGTAACTAAAACTTTTTCGGATGACTAAAATATGACTAAAACTAAATGGAATTTTATTCAAAAGACTATGACTAAAACAAAATAAGTTGGGTTATAGGCCTCTGAAGAGGTTCAGAGAGAACAGGAGATGAGCTGTGAGTGACTCAGCAGTATATCGACTGCAGGAAGACTGACAGACAGACATGTGTTTCCTGTTCGCCCACAAGGTTCTGTTTTCTTTATTCTCATTTCCTCCTGCTGAGAGCTTCACCATCACACTCTGACTTTTTTTTTCATTTGTTATTTAGTAGTAGTAGTCAAACCAAGTAAAACCAAAACTATAACGTGCAAAGGAAAATAGGAAAAATGTGATTACACCGTAGAGCAGGGGTCTTCAACGTTTTCAGGCCAAGGACCCCCTAGCTGAGAGAGAGATGAAGCAGGGACCCCCTCTATATCGTATAAATTTGTTTCAGATTCAACATTTTTTGTTTACGTGGTATGCTATTTTTTCCCTCTACACCTATGCCTCTTTGCCAAAAATAGCCGATCTACAAGCTCACAACGGCTCGCAGCGCGAGGCGTTGTGAGCTTGTAGATCGGCTATTTTTGGCTAAAGTTCTCCTCAGAAAAGAGATGCTAGGGTTCAAGTGGTTAAGGTAAATTAAAAGATCCTATCACACAAAGATTTGGCGGACCCCCTGTAGTAACTCTAAGGACCCCCTAGGGGTCCCGGACCCCCTGTTGAAGACCCCTGCCGTAGAGGCCTAATAACAACTTCATCAACTTAGTATTATCTATTTTGAAACAAACAAATAGCGTAATATAGATCGGGGTGGGGTTTGTGAGAAATCAATCAGAATCAGAATCAATCTTTATTGTCACATCACATTACAGGTGAAGTGGGTGAAATTGTTAATTGTGCAGGCTCAATTGCAGTTTAAAAGATAGATAGTCATCTCATAAAGAGAGAGGAGAGGCATAAAGTGCATA
This sequence comes from Gymnoscopelus microlampas, assembly GCF_963454915.1. NCBI lineage: Eukaryota > Metazoa > Chordata > Actinopteri > Myctophiformes > Myctophidae > Gymnoscopelus > Gymnoscopelus microlampas. Next base: position 517,430 of record NW_028155792.1, on the reverse strand, counting down.
AATGACTAATCTACATAATACAAAATAATAATGTGTGCATAAACCTAAAAAGTCATGAGAGTGCTTCTAAAAAGTGTGACCTGGAACTGTGTCATTTTTAGATTTGAGCTAAAAAGCATTATTTTATACTTTGGGCTTTTCTGTATCTCGGCTCCTAAGTACTTTTTTTTTCTCATTGAAAAAGTCTGGCAGCCTACTGTAGGAAAAAAAAAAAAAAAGCTGGCAGCCAATGAGGTAAGACTAGGGACGCTGGTTTCTGTGGTTTGTGAGGTTATGTTTTCTCTCACACCAGGTTCTGCTTCCTCTTTCACCCCGGCCCCTCTCTCAGTCCCACTCACCCAAAAAAACGTGACAACCACATAACAGCTCTCATTACAACGCTATAAAAAGAACATCGGCCGCATGACAATAAAAACTCTATTTAACAACTGAGGGAGGTCACACAGACCAGAGATACTTCATTCAGGTCAATATACAGTATATGTGCCTCCATGGAGAGCATTACACATGTCACACAGCAGTCAGACATGTCAGTGATTTAATAATACATAGTCCACATTCCTTTGTGCTATTTGTCACTGTACATTGTGATGAGGTTTCTGCATTTAACCCATTCATCAAGTAACTGGAGCAGCTTCTCAGGGAGCTGTTCGGGGTTAAAGGTCGTGCTCAGGGACAGACATGGACACATTACTGACCTGGCCTGGAATCGAACCTGTGACGACCAGGGCCTCTGGCTCTCTCCAGGCAGGCCGGGCTCTCTAACCGCTCTGGTATTTTCAAATGGATAAAATGTATACATATCATTTGAAAATCGCACATCTACAAGCTCACAATGCGTTGCATCGCGACACATTTGTGAGCTTGTAGATCTGCTGTTTTCAAATGGCCGAAATGTATTTAGGGCTGAAGTGATTAATGCATGTTTTGTTATAATAATCAAAACCTACAAAGTAACTAAAGTTTTCAAATAATTGTAGTGGAGTAAAAGTATAATATTTGACTCCGAGATGTAGTGGAGTAAAAGTAAAAGTACTGACAACTGGAAATACTCCAGTAAAGTAAAAAAAACAACAACTCACAATTGTACTTAAATACAATACTTGAGTCAGATGGACTGAGTACATTCAGAGAGGCTTCATGTAAACCACAGATAATCCCCTTACCTTTCTTTCTAATGAAGTGACAAGTCTAGCTACTCTACTTCTAAAGCCTACTGCTTCTGCTGCAGGGAATCAAGTGGCAAGTTGGACCGGGTTTAAATAACTCTCACATTCCTGTGTGTGTGTGTGTGTGTGTGTGTGTGTGTGTGTGTGTGTGTGTGTGTGTGTGTGTGTGTGTGTGTGTGTGTGTGTGTGTGTGTGTGTGTGTGTGTGTGTGTGTGTGTGTGTGTGTGTGTGTGTGTGTGTGTGTGTGTGTGTGTGTGTGCGTGTGTGTGTGTGGCTCCTGTGACCCTGAACACAGCTCCCTCCACATTCCTGGCCACCTACAGTACAGTACTACTGTAGCTGTAAAAGTTCTTCTATTGGTACAGTTGGATTGGCCACTGAAGACAAATAGTTGTTTCCATGGTCAACCAGGGCTGGGCAATATATCAATATCTGAGATTAGACATGGTCTTGGCTCTTTGGATATTGTGTTATCGTGATGTGTCCTAACTGTTGTCTCTTCCTAGTTTTGAAAGGCTGCATAGCTGTTCTATTATTTGTCTTTACCCACGTATTAATAATAGTTATTATGTAGGCATTACTGATGATTATTTAATGTAAAATCTCATTGTGTAAATACAACCCCCATCAAAAAAAAAAAGAGTTACAAATGTTTGCTTTAAAATATATATATATATATATTCAAATATTTGCACACATTTTCACGATTGTTCAAAAATAGCAGATCTATAAGCTCATAGCGACAATTGATCGTCAACTTAAATGTGTAATCGTGACAGCCCTATTCCTTACTCTTTACCTGTAACTCTGTAACAGAGTGACTGAATTTCCCCCGCGGGGTAAATAAAGGCATCTATCTCTCTATCTATCTATCTATCTATCTATCTATCTATCTATCTCTCTATCTAATTATCTCTCTATCTCTCTATCTATTGTCAGTTGTTCAGGTGTAACGCAGACTTCCTCTTCTCTTTCCTCCTCCAGGCGGCTGATCAGCTTTGTCAACAACTCCAGCGCCCCCGCCTGGCAGGGCTACTTCTACACGTCTCTGCTGCTGATGTGTGCGTGCGTCCAGACACTCATCCTGCAGAAGTACTTCCACGTGTGCTTTGTGACCGGCATGCGCCTACGCACCGCCATCATCGGAGCCGTCTACAGGAAGGTACAAAGTCTCAAGGACAACTCTGAAGCCCGTTCATTGTCCAAGCGCTGCCACTGGATGTACCCTGTTTTAAGACCTGGGACGCATCTATGTCACTTTAGATTTCTTTGGCTTTTCAAAAATAGCAGATATACAAGCTCATAGCGCGGCACCGAGTGCCACGCTATGAGCTTGTAGATCTGCTATTTTTGAAAAAAACGTGAAACATATTTTTAAATATATATATATATTTTTTTTTCAGATTTTTTTTTTTTGGATTTAGATTTTTTTAGACGCGGCCTCAGGTCTTAATGGGTTAATGGGTTAGTACAGTACATCCAGTACCAGCGCTTCTTAGCGTTTACGCCGATCGTTTTCGAGCTGTAGAAGTCTCCACGAGGTAGTTGCGGGTTCCAGTTTTTTGGGCGTGTTTCTAAAGTGTAGTTGCTTATTTGGGCTTGCTTCACAATTGTTTTCTTTTTTTAACCGGTTCTCAAATATTTTCATGTCATGGACCCACAAGTTAATATGTAGGCTAATTTGTCCCTATATTACCCCCATCTGAAAATGTTGTGTGCCAGCTGGGGCCCTGTACCAGATTTGTGTTGTTAGAATGTTTAAAAAATCTTCTAAACATTCCACATTTTATTTCAAGATTTCTTTTGAAAATAGCCGATCTACAAGCTCACAACGCGTCGCATCGCGAAGCGTTGTGAGCTTGTAGATCGGCTATCTTCAATTTGCTTGTAGATTGCCTGTTTTCAATGTATAGGCCTATAGTATATCATTTGAATGTATACAGTATATAGGTTTGATTAAAGTGCTCATAATGGCTTAGTGCCACAGTTGCTTCTTTTGGGCTTGTTTTCCTACATCCGGTTGCTTATTTCTCTCACCACATCTGGCAACACTGGTGCAAGTTGAACTTCGTTTCTCGTCTAAAAATACAGATGTCAACTTACGTCTGTTCTGTCTGGAAGAGAGTCCCTCGATCGCACGATGGATCACGTAATAAATGCTCTCATGTGTAATGAGAGTAAACAAGTTTACAACGTTTAACCCCGTGACCAAATAAAAGGCTAATAAGTAACGTGGAAAAGGATATTATATAAGCCTTTTCTAATGAACGAGGTAAAAAGATGATGTTGCTCCAGGGCATACTGGAAGTGGAACGCTGTTATCCGATTATGGAGATTATGGACCAGAGCTTATTGATTACTGAGGGGAAATCCGTCTTTTGAATGAATATATCATCATATCACTGTCCTGCGTCGGGTCATGAATGGATCTATTCTGGACACAGCTTTCATCCAGTGTCCACTGTTTCCTCATCAGATGGTACGACTTATCAGGCTATTGTGTGTGGCGTTCATGTGATCAATATACAGTAGCCTACAGTATTATAGATTAATACCGCGGACATGGAGGTGTGTCTGTGCCTCCATGGTGACATTAACCTAAAAAAAAAAAAAACTTTTTTTTTTTTCGATTACCAATGCTGCCACTGACGTAAAAAACGCCATTTTTCATTTTTCCTCACACAGAACCTGAAGATATTGTGATCCGAAGATTTGCTGCTCCATTCAACTTCTTGGTTAACTTATTACTTAAAAATCCTGTATCTCGGCTCCTCCGAGACATGCAAGACATGCTATTTTCATCAAAGGCGTATAAAAGCGAACGGGGAGGTCGCGGATGCACAGTGAAACCCTCTGTGATTATCAACCATCAGGGGATCAGATCTACAAGCTCGTAGATCTGCTATTGCTTTGAAAAATTGTGAAAATTCGGTTCAAATCATAGAATATTTCGATATTTTAAAGCGAACATTTGTAACTCAAATCTTTGCTTCTGGGGGATTCTACATCCTAACAGTTTTAAAAAAAAACGTATGTTGCTATAATATCAGTGGTACTCAAACCTTTTCATGTCAAGGACCCCCCCCATCTCAAAATATTTTGTTCCAGGGACCCCCCAGAAGCAAAAAAATGAGTTAAAAATGTATGTATATATACTGTATATATATATATATATATATTTATATTCAATGATTTGCACACATTTTCACGATTTAAATGTTTTCTAAAATAGCAGATCTACAAGCTCCGAGCTTGTAGATCTGCTATTTTTGAATAGCCCAAAGAAATCTTAAAATGACACACATGCGTTCCCTCCCCGTTCTTAACTCATTCAGTGCCCAGCTTATTTATGGCATTTTTGAGAGTGCCACAGCCAAAATGCATTGTAAAAAAAAAAAAGTGCTTAGGAACCGAGATACAGCCTTTTTCAGTAAGAAGTTAAATAAAGAGTGAATGGAGCAGCAAATGTTCAAATCATCATATCTTGGGTTCTGAACATGTTTTTCGCCCCCCCCCCCAAAAAAAAAAAAGTTTTTTTTTTTATAACGTCTTAGACGTCCAGTGGCACTCAGGGCTTATATCAACGGACGTCTTAGACCAGTGGTTCTCAAACTTTTTCATGTCAAGGACCCCCAAATAAACGCTTATTACCCCACGGACCCCCATTTGAAAAGATAAGCCAGGGACCACAATAAGAGAAGGTTTTTATGGCTCTAGCAGTGATTCTCAACCATTTTAATTTCAAGGACCCCCAGTTTAACATGCATTAGAGGCTACGGACCCCCATTTAATGGCATTTATACTTCTGGGACCCCAATTTATATTGTAAAAGCAATGTTAATTTAACTCTGAGAGTGTACAAATGGAACCAAATGGGTCCAAATGGGTCCATTTGGTTCCATTTGTACACTCTCAGAGTTACAGACCCATAAGGGTCCATTTGGTTCCTGTCCATCATTTAGCTGGGGACCCCCTGGAACCCCCTCAAGTACCCCTAGGGGTCCCCGGACCCCACTTTGAGAACCAATGTCTTAGACGTCCAGTGGCACTGAATGAGTTAGTGGGGTAACGTGTACCCCACTGTTGAAGTCATTCCACTGCAAATTCCCATTTTTAGTGTGTTTCTGTGTGACTCCCTCCCTGACTCCCTGACCCCCTGACCCCCTGACCCCCTGGGCTCTCTCTCCTCTCAGGCGCTGTTGATCAGCAACGCGGCGCGGCGCACCTCCACGGTGGGGGAGATCGTCAACCTGATGTCCGTGGACGCCCAGCGCTTCATGGACCTGGTCACCTACATCAACATGGTGTGGTCAGCGCCGCTGCAGGTGGTGCTCGCCCTCTACTTCCTATGGCAGGTACTGCAGGCTGCTCGGTTACACCGCACTGTTGATTCTGACAGCAAAATGTTGTTTTAGTCATAGTCTTTTGAATAAAATTCAGTTTAGTTTAGCATATTTTAGTCACCTGAAATGTTTTAGTTTTTGTCTAGTTTTAGTCGACTAATGGCTGATTTTACACTTGGTCGCGTGCTGAAAATAGCAGATCTACAAGCTCACAACGCGCCGCGCTGCGACGCGTTGTGAGCTTGTAGATCTGCTATTTTCAGAGCGCAACACCCGAGCGCAAACAAACATAAAATGACTTGTCTTTTAGTTCTACTGGATCTCTTCTCCACTAGTCCCTCACTAACATTTTAGTCTAGTTCTTATTTGTTGACGAAATTGTCAATATATTTAGTCTTAGTTTTAGTCATCATAGAATAGTTTTTATTATTAGGTTTTAGTCGACGAAATCAACACTGTTACACCGGTGTTCATGGTGTCGACTAGAACTGTGAGAAGAGACTTGAATTCATGGATATTGTTTTGTTTTTGTCTCATTCCTAAGCCTATAATATGATGACCAGGTAGGAGACACAAAGGAGACTCTTTGTGTCTCCTACCGGAACCGATGCCGGTCTTCAAATTATTGTCTTAGGAATGAGACAAAAACAAAAAAATATCCATGAATTCAAGTCTCCATGGGGTGACTGATCCATAGGAAAAAAGTCATTTTGGGGGTGAACTATTTAATTCATGCTTTGTATGAAGCATTTGTACACACACACACACACACACACACACACACACACACACACACACACACACACACACACACACACAAAGAAAAAAGTTCTCTACATTACAAAGCGCACACAGATGATGAATAGAATGGTGAAAACCTAAATATTTTTTTCAACCGATTCATTCAGGGTATGCAGATAGCCATGAATGACACCAGATTAAGGCAGATTAAGATTAAGGCAGTCACATTTCTGCAGGCCATCAATGCACTGGCCTTTACGTTTCACCTCTTGCCACTGACTTTAACTACATGATTTAAAGCATGTGCATTAACAAGGTGGTTTCAAGGCATAATGTAGTCTTTCACCATCAATCCCTGCCCAACCATTGCTTTTCCCCGAATCCATACAATATAACTATTAATCCTCATCTTCAAGGTCATCATCCAAGTCAGAAAAGTCAATCGTTGGCCTGTTGTCATTGGCGTAAAGCTTGAGAACATGTTCATGATTTGTCCTAATTCCACTGTATTCCTAATGATGCTAGCCTAGTGGCAATGTATTCAGTGTTTAATGTTCTGTGGGCGTTGCTCTGCAGAACCTGGGTCCGTCTGTGCTGGCAGGAGTAGCTGTGATGATTCTGATGGTGCCGGTCAACGCTGTCATCGCCATGAAAACCAAAACATACCAGGTGGGACATTCCTACACACACGCAGGCACACACACACGCGCGCACACACACACACACACACACACACACACACACACACACACACACACACACACACACACACACACACTGGCCCTCATTTATCAACGCAGCCTATAAACCGGCGTATATTTTTCCATATATTCGGCCGTGCACCAACGTCGAAGTCACATTTATCAAAGGATCCTACACAGCTGATCCTAGCGTACATCAGGTCGGGGCTTTGATAAATCTCACGTCTGAAAACGAGCGTCATTTAAATAACACGCCCTTAAATATTCTCAAAACGCCCCGATTTTACGACATGAAGACGAACCAGAATACGACATGAAAAGCCAATAAGAAATAGCTTCCCCCGATCGCCTCGTCACACACGCACACGCCCCTCTCTCTCTCTCTCACACACTCACACACACGCGCCCGCCTGTGTTTTTCATGTAATCCGCAGCGGTATCTTTGTCACTTAGGCTTGTAGCCTATATGAATGACA